>NW_028140553.1:0-23268 GCF_965202585.1 Thalia democratica | reverse complement strand
TCTTAGCTAAATTAAATCTCAATACATTTTATAAAATCTTAAGGAAAATTTGTAAGGTCTATTTTGTAAATAAGTTTGTTTCAATAAAGTTTTATATAGATAAAGGTTTGTAAGGCTCACTACATTAAGGCTGCTCTGGTAACAAAAGCTAATTAAAAAAAATTAGAAAAAAAAAAAGTTTTATTTAAAGTGTTATTTGCAAACCTCAGCATTTTTCTTCAAATTGTTTGAGAAACTGTTTTTAACCAATTGTTTTTGTTCAACTTCAAATTCTCTATTAGTTGATAAATTGTATTAACTTAACTAAGTTGTTGAAATTGTTGAAGTTTGCTCACCAGTAGCATTTCACTGTTGTCACTAACAATTTAACATTCGAAATTTTCTATTAAAATTCAAATAACTCAATTCAAATATTTTTTTCCCTACAAAAATGTCAACTTTTGTAGTATGTTTTTTAGAAATGATATAATTCTCTTTATTTTACTAAGCTAATTATAATTATGGCTAATTGGTGTTTAACAATCTACCTTAATTAACTTAATCTTGGCTCTTAATCTTATAAGTATGATTTATAATTGTGATTTATTATAGTATTAAACTTACTTACAACTTATTATGTATAAATATTTATGTAAAAAGTTGTTGAAACATATATACTTGTTTTTTAACTTGACAAAATCAGATTGGACAAACATAAGGTGTTTTTAAAGAAATTCCAGAGTGGTAATATTTTTAATGTACTAATTACAACAATAAAAAACAAACTGGTTCGTAATTGTACATTTGTCAACTCATCTGAAAATTTAAGAATTATTTTTACAAAAATTATTTGTACTAGAATGTTTTGTTAATGGATTATAGTATAAAAATCAAAAGTACTTTTTGTGGTTGAAATTCAATTTTTTACACAGTATTTTAAGCTATATAATAATAATAGGGACCACCTATGGCCTTAACATAAAAAAGTTTTTGTATGAAATAGCACTTTGTCCATTGTATAAACACTTTGAAAAACTACAGATGGAACGTTTTTAATGGAGGCAAAATTAAAAGCCCACAAAAAATTTATCTTTTATTTTTAAAGTTTTTGACCTGTATATCTCAATGAAATGTTTCTTGTGCAATATTATAAAGAATTTTTTGAAATATACTAAAATAATTAACTTAATAGTGACAAATCTTAAGTTTGTAGAAATATAGTCTTATTATATATTTGAATTTTTTTTTCTTTTTATTGATAATGCTCTCTACAACTATAAATTTTTATTTGTTAAAGAAAAGTTAAATATTGCATAAGTTAAGTATGTTGTTTTAACAAAATAATAATCATACCAAAAAAACCTCACACACAAGAACATTTATTATACAGTTTTTTCAAGAAACACAATTTTATTTTGTTAAACTGTGATGTAATTAAATATTAGTTACAACCAAAAATATTAAAATAATTTGTTTACTTTGTGTTTGACTTCTTTAAAAACAGTTTATGATTAAAAATAGTATAGTTGAGGGAGGTTGTTAGGCTGAATTGTATTTAAAATTGTTGGTACATGGTTATACTGTACTATCTCATCAGAGTTTAGTTACTTATTTGCATAAATTAGTTTTTCTTAATGGGATACAAAATAATGGTATGCTTCTTAGCCCAAAGCTGTACTGTTGCAGCCAGCTCATTAATTGTAAATAAAGTTGTTTATAATTTTTGTGTTTATTAAGGTCTAGTTTATTTTTAGTGATTAGAGAAAACAATAAAATATTCATTTTGTAGAGGTTTAACAATTTAAATAACTTAGTTATATAGAAATTTTGGGATTTATTAAAAAAAAAACTAAATCTTTTTACAAAGAAGTTGAAAATGAAAATAGTTGAAATTAAATCATATTTTAGAAATCCACCAACCGTAACATCCTTCAGAGACAAAGGAAACGAGATTCTGGAAAAATAACTAGAAACTACGCAAACCAAAGGGGTCCGAGATCTAATTGATCAAACGATACAAAAGTTAGTTTACTTTGTAATTTAAAGGGATAAAAATGTATTTATCAAAATACTTCAGTTACTCTTGATTTTGTTTGCAAGAAGTTTTTTGTTTGTTTTAAAATCACCTTTATAGATTTAAGTATTTAGATTTAGAAGTGTGTTGCATATAGAACTATAATTATAATCTTTATATGTTGTTATAAATTAAATTAAAGTAAATTTTTAAGGAAGTTTGTTTTTCAAAATTTTGTTTAGTTTTATTTGAATTTATCGCTTATTTTAGTTTTTGTTATTGTTGCTTATCTTAGTTAAATTACCGATCAACTGTTTTAAGTATGTGTTTATGAATTGTGAATGTCTAACTATTTTTTGCTCAAGTATGCTAATTAGTGTTAATTGATTTTTTCTGATGTAACCTCTAACTGTTTATTTACTCAAAATTTAATCCTAAAATTAGTTGCTAACAAAAGTAGTTGAAAAGCGTTAGCCGAAATCGATTTTATTTGTTGTTTGCTTTAATAAAAGATGCCTTTTTTTAATAAATTCTGTCTTAGATTTTTGTACAAGATACATTTAACAGATTAAAGTTTTTATCTTGAAAAATTACGTCATAATTAAAAAAAAGGTTAAAAAAGAAATCTTTTTTTGTTCATATTAGAATAAGTTTCCAATAGATTAATCAGGCACAAATTAACCAGGGCTGCCTGGAATTTAACCATCCAGGCAAAAACAAAACTGGAAAACCCAGAAGTTAAAACAAATTCACATTTATAATAATAAAACTTATACTAAGTTTATCCTGTAAAGATAAATTTTAAGAAACTAAACTTATTTAATAGTTTTACCTTTGAAAAATAATTTTGCTTATGGTTATTGTAGATTTTATTATTTTTAAAGTCTCTGCATTTAACTTAAATGACATTAAATATGTTTGTAAAGCCGAAACTTACTTTTAGTATAAACGTTTTGCTCATTGTTTAAGTTTATTAAACGTTTTGTTTAGTTACATCACTTGTTAAAAATTTTTTAAGTAAGTTTTTGTTCATTTTATAGTAGCCAAAGTCTTAGAATAATTTAAAGCTTGTTTAAAGTATAGTTTAATTGTTAATGTTGACACTTTTTAGTCTTGAATTATTGTTAAAAATAATTAATTTTTATTAATTGAAGCCTTTATTCTAATACTATGTTCTTTATGTAGTACTGGTTTGTAATCGATATTTCTATTTGATAAAACTTTATTTTACAACAAGTTTTGTAAATTTAACAAAAAATAAAGATTTAAAATTGTATAGTAGTACATTTTAACAAATTTTGTTTGTATTTATTATAACTTCCACCAGTTTTAATTAAAAATTTTTTAAATAAAATTAAGAGACGACTGTGAATATTTTTTTAAATTTCATATATAGTTGTTTGTTATATGAAGTTATTTATTACTTATTCATGATATACTAGTTAAAGTTTCATAAAAAGTACCAACTTATTAAACAGGAATGGACGACAACAACCCAGCAGACGAACTATGATGGCAGCTTCTTCATTTTTGTAATTGTTTTTTTAATGTTATTGTCAATAAAATTATGATTGACTTAAGATGGTCTTTTTTTTTGTTAAAATGATAAAACTTGATTGCGCTTTTAAGGGTTTATTTATATTTATAAAATTGATTTTTTTTTGTACCTTAAGTTACTAAAATTATACATATAAGTAAATTTAGTTTATAAGTTTGCTAATGTCATAAGTAATGTCTACCTCGATATTTATGAAAAGTTTTTGTTCTCGCATAATTTAAAAAGTTTTTTCAAAAAATTAAATGTAACTTCGGCTCACTAGGTTAATAAGGAAAACAAGAGTGTTAAGTTTAGTTTTATCGAATGCTGCATAAAATTTATTTCATATTTAGGTATTTGTAAGACAATGATCATTAGCTACCTAAAATGCAATAAGTGAAAATATAGTTGAAATGTTTTTGATAGATGCAGTTGATTT
This sequence comes from Thalia democratica, assembly GCF_965202585.1. Taxonomy (NCBI): domain Eukaryota; kingdom Metazoa; phylum Chordata; class Thaliacea; order Salpida; family Salpidae; genus Thalia; species Thalia democratica. Next base: position 19,299 of record NW_028140553.1, on the reverse strand, counting down.
TGAAAAACTGTTTTGTGGGCCGGGCTTGTTTAAATAAAGATATTGATAGACCGAGTATTTGTTAAAAGACTAAATTAAATCAATTAAACATCGTTGTACTAAAGTTCAAAACAGGGTTTCGTATAAATTGTTGGCAAGTTTTTCTTAAAATATTTGCTCGCGTGAATTACTGTCTAGAAGAGCAGGTCTTAGTTAAAATGTACGCAATTTGATGATTCCTAAAATAAGAGTACGCTTGTTAATAATTGATAATAAAGATTGTGTTTAATATGTACAAGTTATCATACCGGGCTAGATACTTGTTAGTACAATGTCTAGCAGTTAAAAAAATTTGAGCCAGTTAGATCATTTCTATATAAAGTAAAACATTTAAATCATCCAAGAAATTAGACCGTCTATAAGCCGAATTTATTTTGGACATGACTTTTATTGTGTTCTATAAAAGTAAATCAGCATATTTAGAAATAAGTTGAACTTATTTAGTCTGAAATTTATGTCAAATAAAATTGTAGAGTTATTTAAACTTATTAAGATTGATGTAAAGTAGAAGATAGTTAGCCCTACTAAACATTTTTATGGCTGTCTATTGATTACCACTCAACTAATTCCTAATTTGTTTTTAAAATTATTTCTATGTACACAAATACTCATCTAAACAAAGCAGCACTTTTAAACTATTTCAATTAAAGAGTAAGTTGAGTTATAGAATTGACTTTTAAAAACATAATTTCGTCTTTGAATAAACATCATTATACTTTTGTTGATTTATCACGAGCGCATTGAAAATAAAACCTTTGAATTTTTGTTCAATCAAAATTTGTTTTTGCTTATCGAAGTACATAAAGATGCAACTATAATTAGTCTGTTAAAATGCAACACTTTTGTTAAATGTATTAATGAGCTTTAAAACAGTTTTTTATTTTAAGGTTTCTGTTTTGGTTGCAAAATAACTTAAATCGCATAACTTTGTGTAAAAACTTATAAATTTTAGAAATGAAATACCTAAGCTGGTATAGTTTTAAACTACTGACAATAACTGAATATATTTTTCTACAAAAAATTGTTTAAATAATGAACTTTCATGATGCTTTATTGATATTATCTAAAAAAACTCTTACAAACGTAGTCTTGGTACAGTCTCAGCTATAAATTTTAAGGTCTTGGCAACTTAAACCTGTACTAACTTGTTTGTATTCTTCAGTTTATTACCTTTGAAAATGGTCCATGTTTCGTTATTAATGATCAACAATTAAAAATTACCATTTTAATTTCTTATTTATACATGACTTAGAAAATACGGTTTAATATAATTTCACGATTTAATTGAAAGCTTTCGAAACAAATATACATCAACTTTTTTCAAAAGTCCTGAACAACAGCAACGATACATTAAAGAATTTGAAATTGTATATATACAAACTAACAAAAAAATAACAGTTGAAACTATACGAAAAGTTGCTAAACTAATGAGAAAACATTATATAAAAATAACGTATTTTCAAAGCCATAAAAACTTTCATTATGTACTGAAATCACAGTAATTCTAACAGATGCAATCGACAGTATATAGAACATAATATATGCCTTAAAGTATAGGTTACGTAACTGTTTGCACAACATCATTTAAACGTGTAGGCAACACACACACTATAAATGAATGAATTCAGGAAATAATTGGTTAAAAGTAAAGTTAATTTGGGTTTTGTTGCAAAGTATACTTATCTTTTGAACTTATCTGATGCCTACCAACGACAATATTGTTCAATTTACTAAGCAATATTTGTTAAAGTTTTAGTTTTTAATGTGTATGTTGATTTTACGCTAAAATATATAATACTTTATAATCTCTTAAAACTGTTTGAAATTGTAAACAAACTAACTAAAACTTTTAAAGTATTGTTTTGTTAAAATGAACCATTAAGTTGTGTATATCATTATGTTATTTCAATAAAAATCTTTTAAAATATTTAGATTTCTCTACCTATTTTTTTAACGCTTAAAATTACAAGAACTAACCAAACAATGCAAAATGATCTACGATTTTGTCGTATAGTGAATAAAATTTTATTGGTAACTGCAAAAAGTTATTTTAAACTATACACCTGGAAGTAGATCGTCTTAATGAAGCGTTAATTACTTTTTTTTACAACGTTAACTAACACGGTTCAACTAAGTTTAAAAAAGTTGTTCATTGACATCTATAGGTTTTTTGAAGTATCAAAATATTGCATAGCATCGTAAGTTAAAAGGTACCATTATTAGTTAAACTTTGAAACATTAAACAAGACTTTTATTATTTTATTCGAAACAAGTTCATGCCCGTTTTAAACCTTGAAACATAAACTTTTCTTTATATTATGAAACTAGAAGTTCTAAAATTTTTAGAGAATTTAAGTTCATACTTAGACAGACAACTAATTTTAAGATAGCACTTACTTAAAGAACAAAACAGTATCTTACTATACAGGACATTATTATATTTCTTATTATATATTCATAATAAACAATGAACTTTACCGCAAGATCAACAACAACAGCATCCGAGACAATCCTACGACCGGTTTCGTCCTTATTAGGACTCATCAGGCAGGAATAGTCGCGAGAAACCGCTATTAGTACTTAAGCCCGCTTGTTTAAGATCACAATAGCGGTTTCTCGCGACTATTTCTGACTGATGAGTCCTAATAAGGACGAAACCGGTCGTAGGATTGTCTCGGATGCTGTTGTTGTTGATCTTGCGGTAAAGTTCATTTTTTATTATCGATGGCATAAAACATCTCAACATTGTTGATGATGGCCGAAATAAATATTGGCTTATTATATATTCTTAAGCTTATAGTCTGTACTTATTAATATTAAGTTAAGCAGACAAAAACAACTTGCATCTTTCAAAAGTTTAGCGTAAATTTCAATCGAATATGAGCTTTAAAAGTGTTTTCGAAGTTTATAATGAAAGCATTTTCTAAACTAATTTGTAACTAGAATGTTAAGGATTTTCGTATGAGTTAAATTAAGAACATTTATAAAAATATTTTTTTTATTTAACTCTTATTAACAAGTAACACTTTTTTTGACCTAATATTAAACAGTAATGCAGAAAGTAAATGAGATTGTCAGTATGTTTTTATTTTACTGAAAACAAACATTTTAAACAAAAAAAAAGAAAATTTTACACGAAAAGTTTTAAAATTTTGCTCATAAATCTTATGAAATTACATGTTTTATTTCTTTAAAAGGTTTTATCGTATATTAATTTTTTTAATTAATGTAAAATTGTTGAAGTTGAGACATTACTTTAACTTTTACTTTGTGCGGTATATCAAGTAAAATATGTTTAAAGACGTTTATTTAAAAGAAACATACGAAAAATTGGATTTTTAAAGCTCTAACTATAAACAAAAAAATTAGCATCCAAGTACGCATAAAGATTATTAAAAAAAATTATCCGCTAGGTGGCGCCACAGAGTCACCATTTGACCTTTGACCCTGCACGAAATTAGATTTAGATTAAAAAAAATTAAATTTATTTACGTGTTTTTTCACCGCACGATGGCGCTGTTCCATACCTCCACGTCCCCTCCTCCACCCTAAAAGCCTAGCCTCGCTTAATACTGAGCCAAATTTGTTTTTTACTTTAAAGTTACCTCTTACGTAATATGCCTTTTCAAATGCATTTTTCACTTTTTTTATTTTTTCAATTTATTTTGTTACTATGCAAACTTTTAAACTTTATTGCTAGAACATTTAGCTTTTTTATTTTTATTTGAATGTGAAATTTGTTGTACATGAAATATATACACTTTAAACATTAAAATCGTGTCAACAACTAGAAACTGGAATTCCATGTTCGCGTTACTTGCATTCAAGTTTCTTAGTTCTAATTTGATTGAGTAGTGGTTTACGTCTATCAACTCTTTTATTTCTGTGTTGCTGTGAAGAACAAAAACACTAACATTAATTTTTTATCACTTTTTCATCGGTATATAATTTGAACTAATCACAAAAAAAAATCAGATAAAGATTCGAATTGAAATCATAGTGTTAAAAATGTTTTAGTTACAAAGTAAGTTTATGCTGCAAATATGTTATAAGTGAGTACCTACAAAATTGACTTCAATAATAATAGTGATATTAATAATAATTTAATCACTAAGATGGTTAAATTCAAATAACTAACAGTGGATTGTCAATGTGATTGTAAATATTGTATTGTGGCAACAGTTGTGCTATTTTTTCTACCTCTTCTTCTGTTGCCCTTCTTCCAGAATAAGGATTAAATGCCAATACTAACATCTGTAAGCAAAAATAAACTTATCAAGCTGAACAACTTTATAGATAAATTTGTGTGTTTTGTTAACCTATATTTCAAAAATTACAAGAAACAAATACTCTATAATTTACTTAACACTATGCATTACAACTTTCTTTCAGTTTAAAAAGGTTTACTATGCTAGAAGCTCTATTTACCAAGCTGAGAATGTTTTGTTTTAGTTATTATAATTTGTAGTCAGAGTTATAACGTTTAGCTACTTGAAAATAACCAAGCCTTTGTTTGCAGAAGGCAGTTTCAAATAAAGTTAAATAGTTTGCATTAGCTTGCACCATTAGAAGTTTAAATAGTTTTGTTTTGTTATTTAAAAAACATATTCGAGTTTAAACAAGTTTGCACAGCACAGTCTGAAAGTTTGTTAAAAAGTTTGTTAACGTTTTTAATATCTTGAATTAAATGTGAAAAATATTTTCAGGTTACAGCCTTGTTTTATTTTGTTTGTAGTTTAAACAAAAATTTCTAAAACAACCTTGATTACTGCATTTAAAAAATTGAGCTTTTTAGCAAACCCCAACTTTCCTTGATGACGATTTTTTCTAAATGGTTGTATTATAAACATTTATATTTATTACTAATTGTTTTTTTAAACATGCCCCAAACTCAACGTGATGATCGTTTTAACGCCAGTAACACGGGCTGCATCAACTCATTGTTAACTGTTAAACACAAAATGTCGCTCACGTTTCAAACCGAAATTTACTCGTGACGACCCCACCCAATCATCCAACCGATTGTAATATACGTTGTTACACCTTCTATCAACTATGTTTTACAAACGTCACTCACTTTCAAACTGAAATTTACTCGTCAGTACCACCTGACTGCCCTCGCGCGGGTTGTACGCGCACTTCTTCCAATCGGGTATTCCCCACCCATCGCTGTTACTCCCTTCTGGAATCTTCCTCGTTATCAACGCAAACGGCGTCCTGTTTGTTTGTTTTAGGGTAGGTCTTTTTATGGGTAGTATTTTATGGGCACTATTTTATGTGTAGAATTGCTGCAATCAATTCTGCCTATAATTTAATGTGATGTCATTAACATTATGTGTAGTATTTACATGTTGCTGCAATTAAGTTGCTGCAATTAAATGAAAAATAAAATACTGTCCAGGCCTTATATAAATATTATGGATAGTTTTTGTAGTTTTAAATTTATAGACAAACAAATGAAAAATAACTTGAATACACATAAGCCAATAGTTTGGTTTATTTGTACATTTATTTAAATTATATTTTGTAAACTAACAGAAGTATAGGCTAGACTTATTAAAAGATTATGAATATTTTTTTTATTTAAGATTTAATAAAGAAAAAAAACTTGAATACTTTTAAACCAATTGTTTGATATAAAAGTATATTTATGTAATTTATATTATTTTTATTAACAGAAGTATGTAATGGCTCGGCATGTTATAAATATTTTGAAAATTTTTTTTACTTAAGATTTCATAAACAAAACAAGAAAATAAAAATTGAACACACATAAACCAATTGTTTGATTTGTAGTTGTATATATGTAATCTATATTTAGTAAACTTATAAAAGTAGTGGTTTGCTCATATGTGTACTATTTTATGGGCACTATTTTATGTGTAGAATTGCTTCAATTAACTTATGTGATTTCATTTAAATTATGGGTAGTATTTAGATGTTGCTGCAATTAAGTAAAAATAAGATGCTGTCTACTTTTAAATCAAACAATTGGTTAAGTGTATTCAAGCTTTTTTTATTATTAAATATTACATAAAAAAAACTATCCATAATCTTTTAATAAGTCTATCCACTACTTCTGTTAGTCTACAAAATACAACTTAAATGAATGTACAAATCAATTAAACTATTGGTTTATGTGTATTCAAGTTATTTTTTATTTGTTTGTTTATAAATTTAGAAGTACAAAAACTACCCATAATATTTATATAAGGCTTAGAAAGTATTTTATTTTTCATTTAGTTGCAGCAACATTTAAATACTACCCATTGAATATAATTGATTAAAGCAATTCTACACATAAAATAGTGCCCATAAAATAGTACACATATGAGCAAACCACTACTTTTATAAGTTTACTAAATATAAATTACATATATACAACTATAAATCAAACAATTGGTTTATGTGTGTTCAATTTTAGTTTTTTTAATTTGTTTATAAAATCTTAAATAAATCAAAATTTCAAAATATTTATAATATGCCAAGCCATTGCTTCTGTTAAAATAAAAAACATAAATTACATAAATATAATTTTATATCAAACAATTGGTTTAAAAGTATTCAAGTTTTTTTTCTTTATTAAATGTTAAAAAAAAATTATCCATAATCTTTAAATAAGTCTAGCCACTAATTTTTTTAGTTTAAAAAATATAATTTAAATAAATGTACAAATAAATCAAACTATTGGTTTGTGTGTATTCAAGTTTTTCTTTATTTGTTTGTTTATAAATTTAAAACTCAAAAACTATCCATAATATTTATACAAGGCCTGGACTGGACAGTATTTTATTTTTCATTTAATTGCAGCAACTTAATTGCAGCAACATGTAAATACTACACATAATGTTAATGACATCACATCAAATTATAGGCAGAATTGATTGCAGCAATTCTACCCATAAAATAGTGCCCATAAAATAGTACACATAAAAAGTCCTACCGGTTTGTTTTATTTATGCGTATATATCTTAATTCAACGTGCATGCAGGTCATTACGTCACAATACATTTGTTATTTAAAAACGGTAGCATTTCACGATGGCGCGTGACAGAAAAAAAAAGTCAATGTACATCCAGTCTGTATATATATATATTTTCTCGTCGAAAAAAAAACACATGCAAAATGTCTTTTTTGTAAATTCAAAATCCTCTAAAAGAAGTATTATCTATTTTATAAACTGACTGATAAACTACCTAATTTTTTTAATAATAATAGAATTATATTAAAAAAACTGTAGTTTTTATTGAAATTGTTATATATATATATATATATATATATATATATATATATTACTTTTTATGTTGCACAATTAAGACGTACAATTTTCTTCAAGTTAAATAACTTTGAAGCTTGGCGGAGATATGTACAAGCATATTTCAAAACTTTCAGAAGAAAACATCTTTACATACTAACACATGGTAAACGGGCAGCCCTTCATCTTATTGTCTTTGTGAGTTTCCGAACCGAATCTGTCTACGTAAGAAATTATCTTGTCGCTCCAGTGACCGAGCCATGAAGAGTCTTGGATTGCCATTAGAACTATGCTGTTCATTTTAACTTTCTTCAAGAACACTACCATGTAAATGGCCTGAAATTTTTATTTACTCAGCTGCTTTTGCATGTAGCTTCATCGTTTAAAGCATTTTGTTTTTTATGACGTAAGAAACCTATATCAAGTTAAGTAAGTCGTCAATAAAATAAAGTTTATCCCCAGCTGAACAATGTTCTACGACAAATGTAATTAACCAACTTTTATTTATTTATTTATTTGTAAGTTCAAAATGTTGTAAAGTAATCCATACTACAACCAATTAGCAGAATAACAAATTAAAGAACCTCCATTTTAGACAAACCATGAAAAATAAAAATTTTTCCCATCTAAACTTGACAAACTTATAAAAGAAACAAAATAACCTCCAATTGGCTCTTCCAAGTGTCGAAGCTGGTGGACTGGTACTCATAAGTCTCCGTGTCGATGACCACGATGTTGTGGCACAAGTCCTTGCCGTTGACCCATATCTGGCCGATGTACCTGCAGGAGCGCACCTTGATGTCGTAGGAGCCTTGAGTTTATTGAACAAAATAGAAAGTTTGTTAAAACTCGATAAGGTCATTATTATGAAGTATAAATCGTTTTAAAATTATCAAGGTAACATTAATGTACCTTTTGAAAACGCAGCCAACAATGTTATAAAAAATACAAGACTATTTTACGATAATTAAACCTAAATTTAATGAAATTTAAAGAAAATTATGAAATTATCTTAATTCCCGTATTGCTTTAATGCAAATGTACATTTTCTTTACTAAACAAAAAAAAAAGCTAAAAAAAACTAAGAAACAAAACAAAAAGGCCATAAATAAAAGTACTAACCATCCGGGGCTAGGGGTACTTTTTTTCTGCAAAAAATAAGCAAATTTAAGACAGAAACTATTGCAATACATAAAATTAAATAAATTAAAAGTTATAACTATAAAATGGCATCAAATCTAGTGATAAATTTAAAATATTATTTTAGTGTAGGTCTGATTTTTAATAAGTTAAGCTTGAATTAGACGCTAAAATTAATGATGTTAAAACTTTGTTCTTATAACAATAAATGTGCAATGTTTGATTAACGACTTATGAAAACAATTTTTTGCTTTCTTAAAACTTAAGAAAATTTATTTCAGTAGCAACTTAAAACTAACGCTTTAGTAGTATAAAATAAGTATGAAAAAGAAATAATTAGGCAAAACAGCTTCATTGCAAATATAACAAAACTTGATATGTTTTTCAAGTTGTTTCAATGAAAACTTTAAGTGCATGTACAATACTTTGTTTTTAAGGTAATTTTAGTTTGTATATATACTCAAACAATAAAGTTTGTACAAAAAAACAACAATAAAAATATTAAACCAAATGATTGCTACAAATGTTACTTCTATTAAATCAGTTTCGCACAAAATCTTATAACAAACTAGTGTAATTTGTTTTTTTGTTTGCATTTAAATTACAGTAAACTGCATGTAAATCCATATGAGCTATCGTAAATCCGAAAACAATTATTTACACAAATTACTTTTGTAAACGATTTAAATAACCGATCAATAAGTTAATTTTTCAACGAAATATTGAAATCATTATTAACATAGAGCTTAAAATTATTCTTTATACAAGCTGAGTTTACTTGTATATATAATTTTTTTTTAGATTAAACATTATATCTATTTAGCACAACGTAAAATTGAAAAGATTAAAGAATTTGTTCATAATTAAAACTTACACGTCAATTTTAATTTACTTATTAGAGCTCGAGATTTTTTTCAACTTTTGTGGCGTTTTTAAATACTTAAAGTAAATTGCCTTTTCATTTATAATTGTATACCATACTAAAAATAATTATCAAAAATTACAACAAATTAGACGCTAAACAATATGTTGTTAAGTGTTTAAAATATATTTAAATACTAACTTAGTATATGTTAAATGATTTTTTATTACAAACACATTACGAATTTTATACAATTATTTTAGGTTCCCTGAAATATTCCAGCCCTTATTCAATAAACTTAAAACTAGGTTAACACAAAATACGTTTAAAACTCATCTTTAAATATCAACATATGCGCTAATCGTTCTCTCAAGTGAATTTTTGCGCTTGCAACCAAAACTTACGTATCTATCAGGGAGCTCGTACCTTAGAAATACCAGTATATAATATATACCAGTATATATAAAAACTGCATTTTCAACCGATTGAAATTGGAACTGCTTAAATAAGAAGAAGATTACTGTATAAATTAGTTCTATAACTCAACACTTTCAATAACTTCAATAAGAAAGAAAAGATAAAAGTTTTCTTTAGTTTTAGAAAGGTTTCTATTTGTTTTATAGCATTAAAGATTTATTATACGCTTATATTAATATTTTGTATTTTAGAGCACACATTTCAAGTGCGCGCTTATAAGCCTTTTTCAAGTTAAGAAAAACATATAAATTAAAATTAAAGTTTTTAATAGTTTTTTTTTCATTGATAAATAAAATGAAATTAACTTGTTAGGAGCTATCAGACCATATATATACAAATAAAACACCTTTTTTTTTAGTTTTGCTTGTTGTTTGAAGTTAGCCAGCTCTCGTTTGAAACAATGTTTAGTTACAAATCAAGTAGTTCAATATAGCTTCAATATTATTTTACAACCTCTTATTTTAAACTTAAATGCATTGTTTTTGTTTAATCAAAACTAAAAAGAAATTTAAATCAAAAGCTCGATTTAAAACATTAAGTTTAATTTTAGTCATTAATAAGCTTTAAAAAAAAAAACTAGAAAGGAAAAAAGGAAATAAACCTATTTATTATATTAAATTATTATTCACAAAAAACAACTTACTAACAATAGTTAAAAGTTACGAAAATCAGTTAAAGTTGCCGTGAAGTTAAACTGAAGTTTTTCAGTATTATTTAGACTAAATTTTTTTTTTTAATGTTCAATAGTTTTTTTTATTGCTTTAAAAATAATTAAAATATTTATTTAAATAAGATTTTCGACTTGTAAAACTACAAGCCCTGGTCAGATAGTCCTGTACATTACTTTTTTTTATGGTAACCTACAGTATGGTGTATGTTGAATATAAGCTAATGCTTTTGAAGGGGCATAAACACAAGCTATCATTTGTTTTTCATTGTTTTAAATTCTACAATCACATGTTTCATAACTCTGTGATACCCTGTCTACTGTAGACTTTTTGAGCAGCTTATAGTTTTACATTGTGTAACTCAGGTTAGTTAAAATATTTTGATGAGTTTTAAAATATCATATTTCAATTTATGGCCTAAGAACCCCCTTATTGACCCCCCCCCCCTCATCCCTAGGCTTCTTTTCAGCTCATGAACTTGATTTTGGCAAAAAAACCATTAAATTTGAACCAAAATACAAATTCTTAGTCAATTCAGATAAAGTTTTGGTTAGAAATAATTATGACATTTGATAAAACTTTTAACACAACATCTTGTTTTGTTATTAAATAAATTTTTAGTAGCATTAACAGTACATAAGTAAATAGAAATAGAAAAAATTGTTTTGTATAAATCTGGAAGTCAGTCATAAAACTTTAATAAAATTTATTAAAATCCTGTGGTCACCAATAAAAGGATTAAATATTTTTTTTTAAATTTGTCTTTAAAATCTAGAATAGTACTTAACAATGCTGGATAGTTTAATTATTTAATAAATGTTAATTATTTACAATAAAATATTTAAGATACACATATCTTGTTTTAAGAAAGATTGATATGTCCAAAGTTAAATCTTAGTTTAAAAATAAACATGAAATAAAAAATTTTAAAATAACAATATTATTATGATATACAACAGTATATAATTTAATCTACATAAGTAAACCAATGATGAAAGAAGAAATTCATTAGCCAATGCCCACCAGCGCTGAAATGGGAAGAATTGATTTCCAACAGTTATGTAAAGGTTTGTTATTCCATAAATTCTCTTATTAGTTTTAATTGATTTATAATTAAGTTACTGTTATATTAGGTAAGTTACAGAATTATAAGTACTAATATTTTTTAATGAATTTTCATTCTAAAGCATTTGAACAGTTTATAATGTCTTAAATTATTTCTCAAAAATTGAGATTTAGTAAAAAAAATTTTAAATAGAAAATTTGTTGCTATAAAGTTTGTGTAATTACCATATAAAATATGATATGATAGTTTTGAAAAATGTAATCACTAAAAAAAGAAATAAATGTACTTATATTACTTAGGTCTTAGCTAAATTAAATCTCAATACATTTTATAAAATCTTAAGGAAAATTTGTAAGGTCTATTTTGTAAATAAGTTTGTTTCAATAAAGTTTTATATAGATAAAGGTTTGTAAGGCTCACTACATTAAGGCTGCTCTGGTAACAAAAGCTAATTAAAAAAAATTAGAAAAAAAAAAAGTTTTATTTAAAGTGTTATTTGCAAACCTCAGCATTTTTCTTCAAATTGTTTGAGAAACTGTTTTTAACCAATTGTTTTTGTTCAACTTCAAATTCTCTATTAGTTGATAAATTGTATTAACTTAACTAAGTTGTTGAAATTGTTGAAGTTTGCTCACCAGTAGCATTTCACTGTTGTCACTAACAATTTAACATTCGAAATTTTCTATTAAAATTCAAATAACTCAATTCAAATATTTTTTTCCCTACAAAAATGTCAACTTTTGTAGTATGTTTTTTAGAAATGATATAATTCTCTTTATTTTACTAAGCTAATTATAATTATGGCTAATTGGTGTTTAACAATCTACCTTAATTAACTTAATCTTGGCTCTTAATCTTATAAGTATGATTTATAATTGTGATTTATTATAGTATTAAACTTACTTACAACTTATTATGTATAAATATTTATGTAAAAAGTTGTTGAAACATATATACTTGTTTTTTAACTTGACAAAATCAGATTGGACAAACATAAGGTGTTTTTAAAGAAATTCCAGAGTGGTAATATTTTTAATGTACTAATTACAACAATAAAAAACAAACTGGTTCGTAATTGTACATTTGTCAACTCATCTGAAAATTTAAGAATTATTTTTACAAAAATTATTTGTACTAGAATGTTTTGTTAATGGATTATAGTATAAAAATCAAAAGTACTTTTTGTGGTTGAAATTCAATTTTTTACACAGTATTTTAAGCTATATAATAATAATAGGGACCACCTATGGCCTTAACATAAAAAAGTTTTTGTATGAAATAGCACTTTGTCCATTGTATAAACACTTTGAAAAACTACAGATGGAACGTTTTTAATGGAGGCAAAATTAAAAGCCCACAAAAAATTTATCTTTTATTTTTAAAGTTTTTGACCTGTATATCTCAATGAAATGTTTCTTGTGCAATATTATAAAGAATTTTTTGAAATATACTAAAATAATTAACTTAATAGTGACAAATCTTAAGTTTGTAGAAATATAGTCTTATTATATATTTGAATTTTTTTTTCTTTTTATTGATAATGCTCTCTACAACTATAAATTTTTATTTGTTAAAGAAAAGTTAAATATTGCATAAGTTAAGTATGTTGTTTTAACAAAATAATAATCATACCAAAAAAACCTCACACACAAGAACATTTATTATACAGTTTTTTCAAGAAACACAATTTTATTTTGTTAAACTGTGATGTAATTAAATATTAGTTACAACCAAAAATATTAAAATAATTTGTTTACTTTGTGTTTGACTTCTTTAAAAACAGTTTATGATTAAAAATAGTATAGTTGAGGGAGGTTGTTAGGCTGAATTGTATTTAAAATTGTTGGTACATGGTTATACTGTACTATCTCATCAGAGTTTAGTTACTTATTTGCATAAATTAGTTTTTCTTAATGGGATACAAAATAATGGTATGCTTCTTAGCCCAAAGCTGTACTGTTGCAGCCAGCTCATTAATTGTAAATAAAGTTGTTTATAATTTTTGTGTTTATTAAGGTCTAGTTTATTTTTAGTGATTAGAGAAAACAATAAAATATTCATTTTGTAGAGGTTTAACAATTTAAATAACTTAGTTATATAGAAATTTTGGGATTTATTAAAAAAAAAACTAAATCTTTTTACAAAGAAGTTGAAAATGAAAATAGTTGAAATTAAATCATATTTTAGAAATCCACCAACCGTAACATCCTTCAGAGACAAAGGAAACGAGATTCTGGAAAAATAACTAGAAACTACGCAAACCAAAGGGGTCCGAGATCTAATTGATCAAACGATACAAAAGTTAGTTTACTTTGTAATTTAAAGGGATAAAAATGTATTTATCAAAATACTTCAGTTACTCTTGATTTTGTTTGCAAGAAGTTTTTTGTTTGTTTTAAAATCACCTTTATAGATTTAAGTATTTAGATTTAGAAGTGTGTTGCATATAGAACTATAATTATAATCTTTATATGTTGTTATAAATTAAATTAAAGTAAATTTTTAAGGAAGTTTGTTTTTCAAAATTTTGTTTAGTTTTATTTGAATTTATCGCTTATTTTAGTTTTTGTTATTGTTGCTTATCTTAGTTAAATTACCGATCAACTGTTTTAAGTATGTGTTTATGAATTGTGAATGTCTAACTATTTTTTGCTCAAGTATGCTAATTAGTGTTAATTGATTTTTTCTGATGTAACCTCTAACTGTTTATTTACTCAAAATTTAATCCTAAAATTAGTTGCTAACAAAAGTAGTTGAAAAGCGTTAGCCGAAATCGATTTTATTTGTTGTTTGCTTTAATAAAAGATGCCTTTTTTTAATAAATTCTGTCTTAGATTTTTGTACAAGATACATTTAACAGATTAAAGTTTTTATCTTGAAAAATTACGTCATAATTAAAAAAAAGGTTAAAAAAGAAATCTTTTTTTGTTCATATTAGAATAAGTTTCCAATAGATTAATCAGGCACAAATTAACCAGGGCTGCCTGGAATTTAACCATCCAGGCAAAAACAAAACTGGAAAACCCAGAAGTTAAAACAAATTCACATTTATAATAATAAAACTTATACTAAGTTTATCCTGTAAAGATAAATTTTAAGAAACTAAACTTATTTAATAGTTTTACCTTTGAAAAATAATTTTGCTTATGGTTATTGTAGATTTTATTATTTTTAAAGTCTCTGCATTTAACTTAAATGACATTAAATATGTTTGTAAAGCCGAAACTTACTTTTAGTATAAACGTTTTGCTCATTGTTTAAGTTTATTAAACGTTTTGTTTAGTTACATCACTTGTTAAAAATTTTTTAAGTAAGTTTTTGTTCATTTTATAGTAGCCAAAGTCTTAGAATAATTTAAAGCTTGTTTAAAGTATAGTTTAATTGTTAATGTTGACACTTTTTAGTCTTGAATTATTGTTAAAAATAATTAATTTTTATTAATTGAAGCCTTTATTCTAATACTATGTTCTTTATGTAGTACTGGTTTGTAATCGATATTTCTATTTGATAAAACTTTATTTTACAACAAGTTTTGTAAATTTAACAAAAAATAAAGATTTAAAATTGTATAGTAGTACATTTTAACAAATTTTGTTTGTATTTATTATAACTTCCACCAGTTTTAATTAAAAATTTTTTAAATAAAATTAAGAGACGACTGTGAATATTTTTTTAAATTTCATATATAGTTGTTTGTTATATGAAGTTATTTATTACTTATTCATGATATACTAGTTAAAGTTTCATAAAAAGTACCAACTTATTAAACAGGAATGGACGACAACAACCCAGCAGACGAACTATGATGGCAGCTTCTTCATTTTTGTAATTGTTTTTTTAATGTTATTGTCAATAAAATTATGATTGACTTAAGATGGTCTTTTTTTTTGTTAAAATGATAAAACTTGATTGCGCTTTTAAGGGTTTATTTATATTTATAAAATTGATTTTTTTTTGTACCTTAAGTTACTAAAATTATACATATAAGTAAATTTAGTTTATAAGTTTGCTAATGTCATAAGTAATGTCTACCTCGATATTTATGAAAAGTTTTTGTTCTCGCATAATTTAAAAAGTTTTTTCAAAAAATTAAATGTAACTTCGGCTCACTAGGTTAATAAGGAAAACAAGAGTGTTAAGTTTAGTTTTATCGAATGCTGCATAAAATTTATTTCATATTTAGGTATTTGTAAGACAATGATCATTAGCTACCTAAAATGCAATAAGTGAAAATATAGTTGAAATGTTTTTGATAGATGCAGTTGATTTTGAAAAACTGTTTTGTGGGCCGGGCTTGTTTAAATAAAGATATTGATAGACCGAGTATTTGTTAAAAGACTAAATTAAATCAATTAAACATCGTTGTACTAAAGTTCAAAACAGGGTTTCGTATAAATTGTTGGCAAGTTTTTCTTAAAATATTTGCTCGCGTGAATTACTGTCTAGAAGAGCAGGTCTTAGTTAAAATGTACGCAATTTGATGATTCCTAAAATAAGAGTACGCTTGTTAATAATTGATAATAAAGATTGTGTTTAATATGTACAAGTTATCATACCGGGCTAGATACTTGTTAGTACAATGTCTAGCAGTTAAAAAAATTTGAGCCAGTTAGATCATTTCTATATAAAGTAAAACATTTAAATCATCCAAGAAATTAGACCGTCTATAAGCCGAATTTATTTTGGACATGACTTTTATTGTGTTCTATAAAAGTAAATCAGCATATTTAGAAATAAGTTGAACTTATTTAGTCTGAAATTTATGTCAAATAAAATTGTAGAGTTATTTAAACTTATTAAGATTGATGTAAAGTAGAAGATAGTTAGCCCTACTAAACATTTTTATGGCTGTCTATTGATTACCACTCAACTAATTCCTAATTTGTTTTTAAAATTATTTCTATGTACACAAATACTCATCTAAACAAAGCAGCACTTTTAAACTATTTCAATTAAAGAGTAAGTTGAGTTATAGAATTGACTTTTAAAAACATAATTTCGTCTTTGAATAAACATCATTATACTTTTGTTGATTTATCACGAGCGCATTGAAAATAAAACCTTTGAATTTTTGTTCAATCAAAATTTGTTTTTGCTTATCGAAGTACATAAAGATGCAACTATAATTAGTCTGTTAAAATGCAACACTTTTGTTAAATGTATTAATGAGCTTTAAAACAGTTTTTTATTTTAAGGTTTCTGTTTTGGTTGCAAAATAACTTAAATCGCATAACTTTGTGTAAAAACTTATAAATTTTAGAAATGAAATACCTAAGCTGGTATAGTTTTAAACTACTGACAATAACTGAATATATTTTTCTACAAAAAATTGTTTAAATAATGAACTTTCATGATGCTTTATTGATATTATCTAAAAAAACTCTTACAAACGTAGTCTTGGTACAGTCTCAGCTATAAATTTTAAGGTCTTGGCAACTTAAACCTGTACTAACTTGTTTGTATTCTTCAGTTTATTACCTTTGAAAATGGTCCATGTTTCGTTATTAATGATCAACAATTAAAAATTACCATTTTAATTTCTTATTTATACATGACTTAGAAAATACGGTTTAATATAATTTCACGATTTAATTGAAAGCTTTCGAAACAAATATACATCAACTTTTTTCAAAAGTCCTGAACAACAGCAACGATACATTAAAGAATTTGAAATTGTATATATACAAACTAACAAAAAAATAACAGTTGAAACTATACGAAAAGTTGCTAAACTAATGAGAAAACATTATATAAAAATAACGTATTTTCAAAGCCATAAAAACTTTCATTATGTACTGAAATCACAGTAATTCTAACAGATGCAATCGACAGTATATAGAACATAATATATGCCTTAAAGTATAGGTTACGTAACTGTTTGCACAACATCATTTAAACGTGTAGGCAACACACACACTATAAATGAATGAATTCAGGAAATAATTGGTTAAAAGTAAAGTTAATTTGGGTTTTGTTGCAAAGTATACTTATCTTTTGAACTTATCTGATGCCTACCAACGACAATATTGTTCAATTTACTAAGCAATATTTGTTAAAGTTTTAGTTTTTAATGTGTATGTTGATTTTACGCTAAAATATATAATACTTTATAATCTCTTAAAACTGTTTGAAATTGTAAACAAACTAACTAAAACTTTTAAAGTATTGTTTTGTTAAAATGAACCATTAAGTTGTGTATATCATTATGTTATTTCAATAAAAATCTTTTAAAATATTTAGATTTCTCTACCTATTTTTTTAACGCTTAAAATTACAAGAACTAACCAAACAATGCAAAATGATCTACGATTTTGTCGTATAGTGAATAAAATTTTATTGGTAACTGCAAAAAGTTATTTTAAACTATACACCTGGAAGTAGATCGTCTTAATGAAGCGTTAATTACTTTTTTTTACAACGTTAACTAACACGGTTCAACTAAGTTTAAAAAAGTTGTTCATTGACATCTATAGGTTTTTTGAAGTATCAAAATATTGCATAGCATCGTAAGTTAAAAGGTACCATTATTAGTTAAACTTTGAAACATTAAACAAGACTTTTATTATTTTATTCGAAACAAGTTCATGCCCGTTTTAAACCTTGAAACATAAACTTTTCTTTATATTATGAAACTAGAAGTTCTAAAATTTTTAGAGAATTTAAGTTCATACTTAGACAGACAACTAATTTTAAGATAGCACTTACTTAAAGAACAAAACAGTATCTTACTATACAGGACATTATTATATTTCTTATTATATATTCATAATAAACAATGAACTTTACCGCAAGATCAACAACAACAGCATCCGAGACAATCCTACGACCGGTTTCGTCCTTATTAGGACTCATCAGGCAGGAATAGTCGCGAGAAACCGCTATTAGTACTTAAGCCCGCTTGTTTAAGATCACAATAGCGGTTTCTCGCGACTATTTCTGACTGATGAGTCCTAATAAGGACGAAACCGGTCGTAGGATTGTCTCGGATGCTGTTGTTGTTGATCTTGCGGTAAAGTTCATTTTTTATTATCGATGGCATAAAACATCTCAACATTGTTGATGATGGCCGAAATAAATATTGGCTTATTATATATTCTTAAGCTTATAGTCTGTACTTATTAATATTAAGTTAAGCAGACAAAAACAACTTGCATCTTTCAAAAGTTTAGCGTAAATTTCAATCGAATATGAGCTTTAAAAGTGTTTTCGAAGTTTATAATGAAAGCATTTTCTAAACTAATTTGTAACTAGAATGTTAAGGATTTTCGTATGAGTTAAATTAAGAACATTTATAAAAATATTTTTTTTATTTAACTCTTATTAACAAGTAACACTTTTTTTGACCTAATATTAAACAGTAATGCAGAAAGTAAATGAGATTGTCAGTATGTTTTTATTTTACTGAAAACAAACATTTTAAACAAAAAAAAAGAAAATTTTACACGAAAAGTTTTAAAATTTTGCTCATAAATCTTATGAAATTACATGTTTTATTTCTTTAAAAGGTTTTATCGTATATTAATTTTTTTAATTAATGTAAAATTGTTGAAGTTGAGACATTACTTTAACTTTTACTTTGTGCGGTATATCAAGTAAAATATGTTTAAAGACGTTTATTTAAAAGAAACATACGAAAAATTGGATTTTTAAAGCTCTAACTATAAACAAAAAAATTAGCATCCAAGTACGCATAAAGATTATTAAAAAAAATTATCCGCTAGGTGGCGCCACAGAGTCACCATTTGACCTTTGACCCTGCACGAAATTAGATTTAGATTAAAAAAAATTAAAT
>NW_028140552.1:0-23326 GCF_965202585.1 Thalia democratica | reverse complement strand
AGTCAAGAATTGTTTGTGTAAGAGTGCTAAAACGTATGGATTATACATTGACGAAAGCAAGCATAGGTGTTTTTTAATGTAAAAAGTTCAGAAGGCTGTAAAATTTTTTTCTAATCAATTATAAGCAAAAATAAAAAAAGCGTGTCGTAGCAAATACATTAAACAACATGTTTGCAAAGTTTTAACTGTTTTAGTCAAGAATTGTTTGTGTAAGAGTGCTAAAACGTATGGATTATACATTAACTAGTAAAAAGTTCAGAAGACTGTAAAATTTTTTTTTAAACAATTTTAAGCAAAAATAAAAAAAGCGTGTCGTAGCCAATACATTAAACAACATATTTGCAAAGTTTTAACTGTTTTAGTCAAGAATTGTTTGTGTAAGAGTGCTAAATCGTATGGATTATACATTGACTAGTAAAAAATTCAGAAGACTGTAAAATTTTTTCTAAACAATTTTAAGCAAAAATAAAAAAATCGTGTCGTAGCCAATACATTAAACAACATATTTGCAAAGTTTTAACTGTTTTAGTCAAGAATTGTTTGTGTAAGAGTGCTAAAACGTATGGATTATACATTGACTAGTAAAAAGTTCAGAAGACTGTAAAATTTTTTCTAAACAATTTTAAGCAAAAATAAAAAAAGCGTGTCGTAGCCAATACATTAAACAACATATTTGAAAAGTTTTAACTGTTTTAGTCAAGAATTGTTTGTGTAAGAGTGCTAAAACGTATGGATTATACATTGACGAAAGCAAGCATAGGTGTTTTTTAATGTAAAAAGTTCAGAAGACTGTAAAATTTTTTATAAACAATTTTAAGCAAACATAAAAAAAGCGTGTCGTAGCCAATACATTAAACAACATATTTGCAAAGTTTTAACTGTTTTAGTAAAGAATTGTTTGTGTAAGAGTGCTATTACGTATGGATTATACATTGACGAAAGCAAGCATAGGTGTTTTTTAATGTAAAAAGTTCAGAAGACTGTAAATTTTTTTCTAAACATTTTTAAGCAAAAAAAAAAAAGCGTGTCGTAGCCAATACATTAAACAACATGTTTGCAAAGTTTTAACTGTTTTAGTCAAGAATTGTTTGTGTAAGAGTGCTAAAACGTATGGATTATACATTGACGAAAGCAAGCATAGGTGATTTTTAATGTAAAAAGTTCAGAAGGCTGTAAAATTTTTTCTAAACAATTTTAAGCAAAAATAAAAAAAGCATGTCGTAGCCAATACATTAAACAACATGTTTGCAAAGTTTTAACTGTTTTAGTCAAGAATTGTTTGTGTAAGAGTGCTAAAACGTATGGATTATACATTGACTAGTAAAAAGTTCAGAAGACTGTAAAATTTTTTCTAAACAATTTTAAGCAAAAAAAAAAGCGTGTCGTAGCCAATACATTAAACAACATGTTTGCAAAGTTTTAACTGTTTTAGTCAAAAATTGTTTGTGTAAGAGTGCTTAAACGTATGGATTATACATTGACGAAAGCAAGCATAGGTGTTTTTTAATGTAAAAAGTTCAGAAGGCTGTAAAATTTTTTCTAATCAATTTTAAGCAAAAAAAAAAAATCGTGTCGTAGCCAATACATTAAACAACATGTTTGCAAAGTTTTAACTGTTTTAGTCAAGAATTGTTTGTGTAAGAGTGCTAAAACGTATGGATTATACATTGACTAGTAAAAAGTTCAGAAGACTTTAAAATTTTTTCTAAACAATTTTAAGCAAAAATAATAAAAGCTTGTCGTAGCCAATACATTAAACAACATATTTGCAAAGTTTTAACTATTTTAGTCAAGAATTGTTTGTGTAAGAGTGCTAAAACGTATGGATTATACATTGACTAGTAAAAAGTTCAGAAGACTGTAAAATTTTTTCTAAACAATTTTAAGCAAAAATAAAAAAAGCGTGTCGTAGCCAATACATTAAACAACATAGTTGCAAAGTTTTAAATGTTTTAGTCAAGAATTGTTTGTTTAAGAGTGCTAAAACGTATGGATTATACATTGACGAAAGCAAGCATAGGTGTTTTTAATGTAAAAAGTTCAGAAGGCTGTAAAATTTTTTCTAATCAATTTTAAGCAAAAATAAAAAAAGCGTGTCGTAGCCAATATATTAAACAACATATTTGCAAAGTTTTAACTGTTTTAGTCAAGAATTGTTTGTGTAAGAGTGCTAAAACGTATGGATTATACATTGACTAGTAAAAAGTTCAGAAGACTGTAAAGTTTTTTATAAACAATTTTAAGCAAAAATAAATAAAGCGTGTCGTAGCCAATACATTAAACAACATGTTTGCAAAGTTTTAACTGTTTTAGTCAAGAATTGTTTGGGTAAGAGTGCTAAAACGTATGGATTATGCATTGACTAGTTAAAAGTTCAGAAGACTGTAAAATTTTTTCTAAACAATTTTAAGCAAAAATAAAAAAAGCGTGTCGTAGCCAATACATTAAACAACATGTTTGCAAAGTTTTAACTGTTTTAGTCAAGAATTGTTTGTGTAAGAGTGCTAAAACGTATGGATTATACATTGACTAGTAAAAAGTTCAGAAGGCTGTAAAATTTTTTCTAAACAATTTTAAGCAAAAATAAAAAAAGCGTTTCGTAGCCAATACATTAAACAACATATTTGCAAAGTTTTAACTGTTTTAGTCAAGAATTGTTTGTGTAAGAGAACTAAAACGTATGGATTATACATTGACGAAAGCAAGCATAGGTGTTTTTTAATGTAAAAAGTTCAGAAGGCTGTAAAATTTTTTCTAAACAATTTTAAGCAAAAATAAAAAAAGCGTGTCGTAGCAAATACATTAAACAACATATTTGCAAAGTTTTAACTGTTTTAGTCAAGAATTGTTTGTGTAAGAGTGCTAAAACGTATGGATTATACATTGACTAGTAAAAAGTTCAGAAGACTGTAAAATTTTTTTCTAAACAATTTTGAGTAAAAATAAAAAAAGCGTGTCGTAGCCAATACATAAAACAACATGTTTGCAAAGTTTTAACTGTTTTAGTCAAGAATTGTTTGTGTAAGAGTGCTAAAACGTATGGATTATACATTGACTAGTAAAAAGTTCGGAAGACTGTAAAATTTTTTCTAAACAATTTTAAGCAAAAATAAAAAAAGCGTATCGTAGCCAATACATTAAACAACATATTTGCAAAGTTTTAACTGTTTTAGTCAAGAATTGTTTGTGTAAGAGTGCTAAAACGTATGGATTATACATTGACGAAAGCAAGCATAGGTGTTTTTTAATGTAAAAAGTTCAGAAGGCTGTATAATTTTTTCTAATCAATTTTTAGCAAAAATAAAAAAAGCGTGTCGTAGCAAATACATTAAACAACATGTTTGCAAAGTTTTAACTGTTTTAGTCAAGAATTGTTTGTGTAAGAGTGCTAAAACTAATGGATTATACATTGACTAGTAAAAAGTTCAGAAGACTGTAAAATTTTTTCTAAACAATTTTAAGCAAAAATAACAAAAGCGTGTCGTAGCCAATACATTAAACAACATATTTGCAAAGTTTTAACTGTTTTAGTCAAGAATTGTTTGTGTAAGAGTGCTAAAACGTATGGATTATACATTGACGAAAGCAAGCATAGGTGTTTTTTAATGTAAAAAGTTCGGAAGGCTGTAAAATTTTTTCTAATCAATTTTAAGCAAAAATAAAAAAAGCGTGTCGTAGCCAATACATTAAACAACATATTTGCAAAGTTTTAACTGTTTTAGTCAAGAATTGTTTGTGTAAGAGTGCTAAAACGTATGGATTATACATTGACTGGTAAAAAGTTCAGAAGACTGTAAAATTTTTTCTAAACAATTTTAAGCAAAAATAAAAAAAGCGTGTCGTAGCCAATACATTAAACAACATAGTTGTAAAGTTTTAACTGTTTTAGTCAAGAATTGTTTGTGTAAGAGTGCTAAAACGTTTGGATTATACATTGACGAAAGCAAGCATATGTGTTTTTTAATGTAAAAAGTTCAGAAGAGTGTAAAATTTTTTCTAAACAATTTTAAGCAAAAATAAAAAAAGCGTGTCGTAGCCAATACATTAAACAACATATTTGCAAAGTTTTAACTGTTTTAGTCAAGAATAGTTTGTGTAAGAGTGCTAAAACGTATGGATTATACATTGACTAGTAAAAAGTTCAGAAGACTGTAAAATTTTTTCTAAACAATTTTAAGCAAAAATAAAAAAAGCGTGTCGTAGCCAATACATTAAACAACATATTTGCAAAGTTTTAACTGTTTTAGTCAAGAATTGTTTGTGTAAGAGTGCTAAAACGTATGGATTATACATTGACGAAAGCAAGCATAGGTGTTTTTTAATGTAAAAAGTTCAGAAGACTGTAAAATTTTTTCTAACCAATTTTAAGCAAAAATAAAAAAAGCGTGTCGTAGCCAATACATTAAACAACATATTTGCAAAGTTTTAACTGTTTTAGTCAAGAATTGTTTGTGTAAGAGTGCTAAAACGTATGGATTATACATTGACTAGTAAAAAGTTCAGAAGACTGTAAAATTTTTTTTAAACAATTTTAAGCAAAAATAAAAAAAGCGTGTCGTAGCCAATACATTAAACAACATGTTTGCAAAGTTTTAACTGTTTTAGTCAAGAATTGTTTGTGTAAGAGTGCTAAAACGTATGGATTATACATTGACGAAAGCAAGCATAGGTGTTTTTTAATGTAAAAAGTTCGGAAGGCTGTAAAATTTTTTCTAATCAATTTTAAGCAAAAATAAAAAGCGTGTCGTAGCCAATACATTAAACAACATGTTTGCAAAGTTTTAACTGTTTTAGTCAAGAATTGTTTGTGTAAGAGTGCTAAAACGTATGGATTATACATTGACTAGTAAAAAGTTCAGAAGGCTGTAAAATTTTTTCTAATCAATTTTAAGCAAAAATAAAAAAAAGCGTGTCGTAGCCAATACATTAAACAACATGTTTGCAAAGTTTTAACTGTTTTAGTCAAGAATTGTTTGTGTAAGAATGCTAAAACGTATGGATTATACATTGACGAAAGCAAGCATAGGTGTTTTTTAATGTAAAAAGTTCAGAAGGCTGTAAAATTTTTTCTAATCAATTTTAAGCAAAAATAAAAAAAAGCGTGTCGTAGCAAATACATTAAACAACATGTTTGCAAAGTTTTAACTGTTTTAGTCAAGAATTGTTTGTGTAAGAGTGCTAAAACGTATGGATTATACATTGACTAGTAAAAAGTTCAGAAGACTGTAAAATTTTTTCTAAACAATTTTAAGCAAAAATAAAAAAAGAGTGTCGTAGCCAATACATTAAACAACATGTTTGCAAAGTTTTAACTGTTTTAGTCAAGAATTGTTTGTGTAAGAGTGCTAAAATTTATGGATTGTACATTGACTAGTAAAAAGTTCAGAAGACTGTAAAATTTTTTCTAAACAATTTTAAGCAAAAATAAAAAAAGCGTGTCGTAGCCAATACATTAAACAACATGTTTGCAAAGTTTTAACTGTTTTAGTTAAGAATTGTTTGTGTAAGAGTGCTAAAACGTATGGATTATACATTAACTAGTAAAAAGTTCAGAAGGCTGTAAAATTTTTTCTAATCAATTTTAAGCAAAAATAAAAAAAGCGTGTCGTAGCCAATACATAAAACAACATGTTTGCAAAGTTTTAACTGTTTTAGTCAAGAATTGTTTGTGTAAGAGTGCTAAAACGTATGGATTATACATTGACTAGTAAAAAGTTCAGAAGACTGTAAAATTTTTTCTAAACAATTTTAAGCAAAAATAAAAAAAGCGTATCGTAGACAATACATTAAACAACATATTTGCAAAGTTTTAACTGTTTTAGTCAAGAATTGTTTGAGTAAGAGTGCTAAAACGTATGGATTATACATTGACGAAAGCAAGCATAGGTGTTTTTTAATGTAAAAAGTTCAGAAGGCTGTAAAATTTTTTCTAATCAATTATAAGCAAAAATAAAAAAAGCGTGTCGTAGCAAATACATTAAACAACATGTTTGCAAAGTTTTAACTGTTTTAGTCAAGAATTGTTTGTGTAAGAGTGCTATTACGTATGGATTATACATTGACGAAAGCAAGCATAGGTGTTTTTTAATGTAAAAAGTTCAGAAGACTGTAAATTTTTTTCTAAACATTTTTAAGCAAAAATAAAAAAGCGTGTCGTAGCCAATACATTAAACAACATGTTTGCAAAGTTTTAACTGTTTTAGTCAAGAATTGTTTGTGTAAGAGTGCTAAAACGTATGGATTATACATTGACGAAAGCAAGCATAGGTGTTTTTTAATGTAAAAAGTTCAGAAGGCTGTAAAATTTTTTCTAAACAATTTTAAGCAAAAATAAAAAAAGCATGTCGTAGCCAATACATTAAACAACATGTTTGCAAAGTTTTAACTGTTTTAGTCAAGAATTGTTTGTGTAAGAGTGCTAAAACGTATGGATTATACATTAACTAGTAAAAAGTTCAGAAGACTGTAAAATTTTTTTTTAAACAATTTTAAGCAAAAATAAAAAAAGCGTGTCGTAGCCAATACATTAAACAACATATTTGCAAAGTTTTAACTGTTTTAGTCAAGAATTGTTTGTGTAAGAGTGCTAAATCGTATGGATTATACATTGACTAGTAAAAAATTCAGAAGACTGTAAAATTTTTTCTAAACAATTTTAAGCAAAAATAAAAAAATCGTGTCGTAGCCAATACATTAAACAACATATTTGCAAAGTTTTAACTGTTTTAGTCAAGAATTGTTTGTGTAAGAGTGCTAAAACGTATGGATTATACATTGACGAAAGCAAGCATAGGTGTTTTTTAATGTAAAAAGTTCAGAAGACTGTAAAATTTTTTCTAAACAATTTTAAGCAAAAATAAAAAAAGCGTGTCGTAGCCAATACATTAAACAACATATTTGCAAAGTTTTAACTGTTTTAGTCAAGAATTGTTTGTGTAAGAGTGCTATTACGTATGGATTATACATTGACGAAAGCAAGCATAGGTGTTTTTTAATGTAAAAAGTTCAGAAGACTGTAAATTTTTTTCTAAACATTTTTAAGCAAAAATAAAAAAGCGTGTCGTAGCCAATACATTAAACAACATGTTTGCAAAGTTTTAACTGTTTTAGTCAAGAATTGTTTGTGTAAGAGTGCTAAAACGTATGGATTATACATTGACGAAAGCAAGCATAGGTGTTTTTTAATGTAAAAAGTTCAGAAGGCTGTAAAATTTTTTCTAAACAATTTTAAGCAAAAATAAAAAAAGCATGTCGTAGCCAATACATTAAACAACATGTTTGCAAATTTTTAACTGTTTTAGTCAAGAATTGTTTGTGTAAGAGTGCTAAAACGTATGGATTATACATTGACTAGTAAAAAGTTCAGAAGACTGTAAAATTTTTTCTAAACAATTTTAAGCAAAAAAAAAAAGCGTGTCGTAGCCAATACATTAAACAACATGTTTGCAAAGTTTTAACTGTTTTAGTCAAAAATTGTTTGTGTAAGAGTGCTTAAACGTATGGATTATACATTGACGAAAGCAAGCATAGGTGTTTTTTAATGTAAAAAGTTCAGAAGGCTGTAAAATTTTTTCTAATCAATTTTAAGCAAAAAAAAAAAAATCGTGTCGTAGCCAATACATTAAACAACATGTTTGCAAAGTTTTAACTGTTTTAGTCAAGAATTGTTTGTGTAAGAGTGCTAAAACGTATGTATTATACATTGACTAGTAAAAAGTTCAGAAGACTTTAAAATTTTTTCTAAACAATTTTAAGCAAAAATAATAAAAGCTTGTCGTAGCCAATACATTAAACAACATATTTGCAAAGTTTTAACTATTTTAGTCAAGAATTGTTTGTGTAAGAGTGCTAAAACGTATGGATTATACATTGACTAGTAAAAAGTTCAGAAGACTGTAAAATTTTTTCTAAACAATTTTAAGCAAAAATAAAAAAAGCGTGTCGTAGCCAATACATTAAACAACATAGTTGCAAAGTTTTAAATGTTTTAGTCAAGAATTGTTTGTTTAAGAGTGCTAAAACGTATGGATTATACATTGACGAAAGCAAGCATAGGTGTTTTTAATGTAAAAAGTTCAGAAGGCTGTAAAATTTTTTCTAATCAATTTTAAGCAAAAATAAAAAAAGCGTGTCGTAGCCAATATATTAAACAATATATTTGCAAAGTTTTAACTGTTTTAGTCAAGAATTGTTTGTGTAAGAGTGCTAAAACGTATGTATTATACATTGACTAGTAAAAAGTTCAGAAGACTGTAAAGTTTTTTATAAACAATTTTAAGCAAAAATAAATAAAGCGTGTCGTAGCCAATACATTAAACAACATGTTTGCAAAGTTTTAACTGTTTTAGTCAAGAA
Source organism: Thalia democratica (assembly GCF_965202585.1). NCBI lineage: Eukaryota > Metazoa > Chordata > Thaliacea > Salpida > Salpidae > Thalia > Thalia democratica. The sequence goes on along the minus strand of NW_028140552.1, from coordinate 14,971 downwards.
TTGTTTGTGTAAGAGTGCTAAAACGTATGGATTGTACATTGACTAGTAAAAAGTTCAGAAGACTGTAAAATTTTTTCTAAACAATTTTAAGCAAAAATAAAAAAATCGTGTCGTAGCCAATACATTAAACAACATGTTTGCAAAGTTTTAACTGTTTTAGTCAAGAATTGTTTGTGTAAGAGTGCTAAAACGTATGGATTATACATTGACTAGTAAAAAGTTCAGAAGACTGTAAAATTTTTTCTAAACAATTTTAAGCAAAAATAAAAAAAGCGTATCGTAGCCAATACATTAAACAACATATTTGCAAAGTTTTAACTGTTTTAGTCAAGAATTGTTTGTGTAAGAGTGCTAAAACGTATGGATTATACATTGACGAAAGCAAGCATAGGTGTTTTTATAATGTAAAAAGTTCAGAAGGCTGTAAAATTTTTTCTAATCAATTTTAAGCAAAAATAAAAAAAGCGTGTCGTAGCAAATACATTAAACAACATGTTTGCAAAGTTTTAACTGTTTTAGTCAAGAATTGTTTGTGTAAGAGTGCTAAAACGTATGGATTATACATTAACTAGTAAAAAGTTCAGAAGACTGTAAAATTTTTTTTTAAACAATTTTAAGCAAAAATAAAAAAAGCGTGTCGTAGCCAATACATTAAACAACATATTTGCAAAGTTTTAACTGTTTTAGTCAAGAATTGTTTGTGTAAGAGTGCTAAATCGTATGGATTATACATTGACTAGTAAAAAGTTCAGAAGACTGTAAAATTTTTTCTAAACAATTTTAAGCAAAAATAAAAAAGCGTGTCGTAGCCAATACATTAAACAACATATTTGCAAAGTTTTAACTGTTTTAGTCAAGAATTGTTTGTGTAAGAGTGCTAAAACGTATGGATTACACATTGACGAAAGCAAGCATAGGTGTTTTTTAATGTAAAAAGTTCAGAAGACTGTAAAACTTTTTCTAAATAATTTTAAGCAAAAATAAAAAAAGTGTGTCGTAGCCAATACCTTAAACAACATATTTGCAAAGTTTTAACTGTTTTAGTCAAGAATTGTTTGTGTAAGAGTGCTAAAACGTATGGATTATACAATGACTAGTAAAAAGTTCAGAAGACTGTAAAATTTTTTCTAAACAATTTTAAGCAAAAATAAAAAAAGCATGTCGTAGCCAATACATTAAACAACATATTTGAAAAGTTTTAACTGTTTTAGTCAAGAATTGTTTGTGTAAGAGTGCTAAAACGTATGGATTATACATTGACGAAAGCAAGCATAGGTGTTTTTTAATGTAAAAAGTTCAGAAGACTGTAAAATTTTTTCTAAACAATTTTAAGCAAAAATAAAAAAAGCATGTCGTAGCCAATACATTAAACAACATATTTGCAAAGTTTTAACTGTTTTAGTAAAGAATTGTTTGTGTAAGAGTGCTATTACTTACGGATTATACATTGACGAAAGCAAGCATAGGTGTTTTTTAATGTAAAAAGTTCAGAAGACTGTAAATTTTTTTCTAAACATTTTTTAGCAAAAATAAAAAAAGCGTGTCGTAGCCAATACATTAAACAACATATTTGCAAAGTTTTAACTGTTTTAGTCGAGAATTGTTTGTGTAAGAGTGCTAAAACGTATGGATTATACATTGACTAGTAAAAAGTTCAGAAGACTGTAAAATTTTTTTTGAACAATTTTAAGCAAAAATAAAAAAAGCGTGTCGTAGCCAATACATTAAACAACATGTTTGCAAAGTTTTAACTGTTTTAGTCAAGAATTGTTTGTGTAAGAGTGCTAAAACGTATGGATTATACATTGACGAAAGCAAGCATAGGTGTTTTTTAATGTAAAAAGTTCAGAAGGCTGTAAAATTTTTTCTAATCAATTTTAAGCAAAAATAAAAAAAGCGTGTCGTAGCCAATACATTAAACAACATATTTGCAAAGTTTTAACTGTTTTAGTCAAGAATTGTTTGTGTAAGAGTGCTAAAACGTATGGATTATACATTGACTAGTAAAAAGTTCAGAAGACTGTAAAATTTTTTCTAAACAATTTTAAGCAAAAATAAAAAACGCGTATCGTAGCCAATACATTGAACAACATGTTTGCAAAGTTTTAACTGTTTTAGTCAAGAATTATTTGTGTAAGAGTGCTAAAACGTATGGATTATACATTGACTAGTAAAAAGTTCAGAAGACTGTAAAATTTTTTCTAAACAATTTTAAGCAAAAATAAATAAAGCGTGTCGTAGCCAATACATTGAACAACATGTTTGCAAAGTTTTAACTGTTTTAGTCAAGAATTGTTTGTGTAAGAGTGCTAAAACGTATGGATTATACATTGACTAGTAAAAAGTTCAGAAGACTGTAAAGTTTTTTATAAACAATTTTAAGCAAAAATAAATAAAGCGTGTCGTAGCCAATACATTAAACAAGATGTTTGCAAAGTTTTAACTGTTTTAGTCAAGAATTGTTTGGGTAAGAGTGCTAAAACGTATGGATTATACATTGACTAGTAAAAAGTTCAGAAGACTGTAAAATTTTTTCTAAACAATTTTAAGCAAAAATAAAAAAAGCGTGTCGTAGCCAATACATTAAACAACATGTTTGCAAAGTTTTAACTGTTTTAGTCAAGAATTGTTTGTGTAAGAGTGCTAAAACGTATGGATTATACATTGACTAGTAAAAAGTTCAGAATACTGTAAAATTTTTTCTAAACAATTTTAAGCAAAAATAAAAAAAGCGTGTCGTAGCCAATACATTAAACAACATATTTGCAAAGTTTTAACTGTTTTAGTCAAGAATTGTTTGTGTAAGAGTGCTAAAACGTATGGATTATACATTGACTAGTAAAAAGTTCAGAAGACTGTAAAATTTTTTCTAAACAATTTTAAGCAAAAATAAAAAAAGCGTGTCGTAGCCAATACATTAAACAACATATTTGCAAATTTTAACTGTTTTAGTCAAGAATTGTTTGTGTAAGAGTGCTAAAACGTATGGATTATACATTGACTAGTAAAAAGTTCAGAAGACTGTAAAATTTTTTCTAAACAATTTTAAGCAAAAATAAAAAAAGCGTGTCGTAGCTAATACATTAAACAACATATTTGCAAAGTTTTAACGGTTTTAGTCAAGAATTGTTTGTGTAAGAGTGCTAAAACGTATGGATTATACATTGACTAGTAAAAAGTTCAGAAGACTGTAAAATTTTTTCTAAACAATTTTAAGCAAAAAAAAAAAAGCGTGTCGTAGCCAATACATTAAACAACATGTTTGCAAAGTTTTAACTGTTTTAGTCAAGAATTGTTTGTGTAAGAGTGCTAAAACGAATGGATTATACATTGACTAGTAAAAAGTTCAGAAGACTGTAAAATTTTTTCTAAACAATTTTAAGCAAAAATAAAAAAAGCGTGTCGTAGCCAATACATTAAACAACATGTTTGCAAAGTTTTAACTGTTTTAGTCAAGAATTGTTTGTGTAAGAGTGCTAAAACGTATGGATTATACATTGACGAAAGCAAGCATAGGTGTTTTTTAATGTAAAAAGTTCAGAAGACTGTAAAATTTTTTCTAATCAATTTTAAGCAAAAATAAAAAAAGCGTGTCGTAGCCAATACATTAAACAACATATTTGCAAAGTTTTAACTGTTTTAGTCAAGAATTGTTTGTGTAAGAGTGCTAAAACGTATGGATTATACATTGACTAGTAAAAAGTTCAGAAGACTGTAAAATTTTTTCTAAACAATTTTAAGCAAAAATAAAAAAAAGCGTGTCGTAGCCAATACATTAAACAACATGTTTGCAAAGTTTTAACTGTTTTAGTCAAGAATTGTTTGTGTAAGAGTGCTAAAACGTATGGATTATACATTGACTAGTAAAAAGTTCAGAAGACTGTAAAATTTTTTCTAAACAATTTTAAGCAAAAATAAAAAAAGCGTGTCGTAGCCAATACATTAAACAACATATTTGCAAAGTTTTAACTGTTTTAGCCAAGAATTGTTTGTGTAAGAGTGCTAAAACGTATGGATTATACATTGACTAGTAAAAAGTTCAGAAGAGTGTAAAATTTTTTCTAAACAATTTTAAGCAAAAATAAAAAAAGCGTGTCGTAGCCAATACATTGAACAACATATTTACAAAGTTTTAACTGTTTTAGTCAAGAATTGTTTGTGTAAGAGTGCTAAAACGTATGGATTATACATTGACTAGTAAAAAGTTCAGAAGACTGTAAAATTTTTTCTAAACAATTTTAAGCAAAAATAAAAAAAGCGTGTCGTAGCCAATACATTAAACAACATGTTTGCAAAGTTTTAACTGTTTTAGTCAAGAATTGTTTGTGTAAGAGTGCTAAAACGTATGGATTATACATTGACGAAAGCAAGCATAGGTGTTTTTTAATGTAAAAAGTTCAGAAGGCTGTAAAATTTTTTCTAATCAATTTTAAGCAAAAATAAAAAAAGCATCTCGTAGCCAATACATTAAACAACATGTTTGCAAAGTTTTAACTGTTTTAGTCAAGAATTGTTTGTGTAAGAGTGCTAAAACGTATGGATTATACATTGACTAGTAAAAAGTTCAGAAGACTGTAAATTTTTTTCTAAACAATTTTAAGCAAAAATAAAAAAAGCGTGTCGTAGCCAATACATTAAACAACATGTTTGCAAAGTTTTAACTGTTTTAGTCGAGATTAGTTTGTTTAAAAGTGCTAAAACGTATGGATTATACATTGACGAAAGCAAGCATAGGTGTTTTTTAATGTAAAAAGTTCAGAAGGCTGTAAAAATTTTTCTAATTAATTTTAAGCAAAAATAAAAAAAGCGTGTCGTAGCCAATACATTAAACAACATGTTTGCAAAGTTTTAACTGTTTTAGTCAAGAATTGTTTGTGTAAGAGTGCTAAAACGTATGGATTATACATTGACGAAAGCAAGCATGGGTTTTTTTTAATGTAAAAAGTTCAGAAGGCTGTAAAATTTTTTCTAATCAACTTTAAGCAAAAATAAAAAAAGCATCTCGTAGCCAATACATTAAACAACATGTTTGCAAAGTTTTAACTGTTTTAGTCAAGAATTGTTTGTGTAAGAGTGCTAAAACGTATGGATTATACATTGACTAGTAAAAAGTTAAGAAGACTGTAAAATTTTTTCTAAACAATTTTAAGCAAAAATAAAAAAAGCTTGTCGTAGCCAATACATTAAACAACATATTTGCAAAGTTTTAACTGTTTTAGTCAAGAATTGTTTGTGTAAGAGTGCTAAAACGTATGGATTATACATTGACGAAAGCAAGCATAGGTGTTTTTTAATGTAAAAAGTTCAGAAGTCTTCTGAACTTTTTACTAATCAATGTATAATCCATACGTTTTAGCACTCTAACACAACCAATTCTTGACTAAAACAGTTAAAACTTTGCAAATATGTTGTTTAATGTATTGGCTACGACACGCTTTTTTTATTTTTGCTTAAAATTGATTAGAAAAAAATTTACAGTCTTCTGAACTTTTTACTAGTCAATGTATAATCCATTAGTTTTAGCACTCTTACACAAACAATTCTTGACTAAAACAGTTAAAACTTTGCAAACATGTTGTTTAATGTATTGGCTACGACACGCTTTTTTTATTTTTGCTTAAAATTGTTTAGAAAATATTTTACAGTCTTCTGAACTTTTTACTAGTCAATGTATAATCCATACGTTTTAGCAGTCTTACACAAACAATTCTTGACTAAAACAGTTAAAACTTTGCAAACATGTTGTTTAATGTATTGGATACGACACGCTTTTTTTTTATTTTTGCTTAAAATTGTTTAGAAAAAATTTTACAGTCTTCTAAACTTTTTACTAGTCAATGTATAATCCATACGTTTTAGCACTCTTACACAAACAATTCTTGACTAAAACAGTTAAAACTTTGCAAACATGTTGTTTATTGTATTGGCTACGACACGCTTTTTTTATTTTTGCTTAAAATTGATTAGAAAAAAATTTACAGCCTTCTGAACTTTTTACTAGTCAATGTATAAACCATACGTTTTAGCACTCTTACACAAACAATTCTTGACTAAAACAGTCAAAACTTTGCAAACATGTTGTTTAATGTATTGGCTACGACACGCTTTTTTTATTTTTGCTTAAAATTGTTTAAAAAAAATTTTACAGTCTTCTGAACTTTTTACTAGTCAATGTATAATCCATACCTTTTAGCACTCTTACAAAAACAATTCTTGACTAAAACAGTTAAAACTTTGCAAACATGTTGTTTAATGTATTGGCTACGACACACTTTTTTTATTTTCGCTTAAAATTGTTTAGAAAAAATTTTACAGTCTTCTGAACTTTTTACTAGTCAATGTATAGTCCATACGTTTTAGCACTCTTACACAAACAATTCTTGACTAAAACAGTTAAAACTTTGCAAACATCTTGTTTAATGTATTGGCTACGACACATTTTTTTTATTTTTGCTTAAAATTGATTAGAAAAAATTTTACAGTCTTCTGAACTTTTTACTAGTCAATGTATAATCCATACCTTTTAGCACTCTTACACAAACAATTCTTGACTAAAACAGTTAAAACTTTGCAAATATGTTGTTTAATGTATTGGCTACGACACGCTTATTTTATTTTTGCTTAAAATTGTTTAAAAAAAATTTTACAGTCTTCTGAACTTTTTACTAGTCAATGTATAATCCATACCTTTTAGCACTCTTACAAAAACATTTCTTGACTAAAACAGTTAAAACTTTGCAAACATGTTGTTTAATGTATTGGCTACGACACACTTTTTTTATTTTCGCTTAAAATTGTTTAGAAAAAATTTTACAGTCTTCTGAACTTTTTACTAGTCAATGTATAGTCCATACGTTTTAGCACTCTTACACAAACAATTCTTGACTAAAACAGTTAAAACTTTGCAAACATGTTGTTTAATGTATTAGCTACGACACACTTTTTTTATTTTTGCTTAAAATTGATTAGAAAAAATTTTACAGCCTTCTGAACTTTTTACATTAAAAAACACCTATGCTTGCTTTCGTCAATGTATAATCCGTACGTTTTAGCACTCTTACACAAACAATTCTTGACTAAAACAGTTAAAACTTTGCAAACATGTTGTTTAATGTATTGGCTACGACACGCTTTTTTTATTTTTGCTTAAAATTGTTTAGAAAAAATTTTACAGTCTTCTGAACTTTTTACTAATCAATGTATAATCCATACGTTTTAGCACTCTAACACAAACAATTCTTGACTAAAACAGTTAAAACTTTGCAAATATGTTGTTTAATGTATTGGCTACGACACGTTTTTTTTATTTTTGCTTAAAATTGATTAGAAAAAATTTTACAGTCTTCTGAACTTTTTACTAGTCAATGTATAATCCATACGTTTTAGCACTCTTACACAAACAATTCTTGACTAAAACAATTAAAACTTTGCAAACATGTTGTTTAATGTATTGGCTACGACACGCTTTTTTTATTTTTGCTTAAAATTGTTTAGAAAATATTTTACAGTCTTCTGAACTTTTTACTAGTCAATGTATAATCCATACGTTTTAGCAGTCTTACACAAACAATTCTTGACTAAAACAGTTAAAACTTTGCAAACATGTTGTTTAATGTATTGGCTACGACATACTTTTTTTATTTTTGCTTAAAATTGATTAGAAAAAATTTTACAGCCTTCTGAACTTTTTACATTAAAAAACACCTATGCTTGCTTTCGTCAATGTATAATCCATACGTTTTAGCACTCTTACACAAACAATTCTTGACTAAAACAGTTAAAACTTTGCAAACATGATGTTTAATGTATTGCCTACGACACGCTTTTTTATTTTTGCTTAAAATTGTTTAGAAAAAATTTTACAGTCTTCTGAACTTTTTACTAGTCAATGTTTAATCCATACGTTTTAGCACTCTTACACAAACAATTCTTGACTAAAACAGTTAAAACTTTGCAAATATGTTGTTTAATGTATTGGCTACGACACGCTTTTTTTATTTTTGCTTAAAATTGATTAGAAAAAAATTTACAGTCTTCTGAACTTTTTACTAGTCAATGTATAATCCATTAGTTTTAGCACTCTTACACAAACAATTCTTGACTAAAACAGTTAAAACTTTGCAAACATGTTGTTTAATGTATTGGCTACGACACGCTTTTTTTATTTTTGCTTAAAATTGTTTAGAAAATATTTTACAGTCTTCTGAACTTTTTACTAGTCAATGTATAATCCATACGTTTTAGCAGTCTTACACAAACAATTCTTGACTAAAACAGATAAAACTTTGCAAACATGTTGTTTAATGTATTGGCTACGACACGCTTTTTTTATTTTTGCTTAAAATTGATTAGAAAAAATTTTACAGCCTTCTGAACTTTTTACATTAAAAAACACCTATGCTTGCTTTCGTCAATGTATAATCCATACGTTTTAGCACTCTTACACAAACAATTCTTGACTAAAACAGTTAAAACTTTGCAAACATGTTGTTTAATGTATTGGCTACGACATGCTTTTTTTTTTTTTGCTTAAAATTGTTTAGAAAAAATTTTACAGTCTTCTGAACTTTTTACTAGTCAATGTTTAATCCATACGTTTTAGCACTCTTACACAAACAATTCTTGACTAAAACAGTTAAAACTTTGCAAACATGTTGTTTAATGTATTGGCTACGACACGCTTTTTTTATTTTTGCTTAAAATTGATTAGAAAAAATTTTACAGCCTTCTGAACTTTTTACATTAAAAAACACCTATGCTTGCTTTCGTCAATGTATAATCCATACGTTTTAGCACTCTTACACAAACAATTCTTGACTAAAACAGTTAAAACTTTGCAAACATGTTGTTTAATGTATTGGCTACGACACGCTTTTTTTATTTTTGCTTAAAATTGTTTAGAAAAAATTTTACAGTCTTCTGAACTTTTTACTAGTCAATGTATAATCCATACGTTTCAGCACTCTTACACAAACAATTCTTGACTAAAACAGTTAAAACTTTGCAAACATGTTGTTTAATGTATTGGCTACGACATGCTTTTTTTATTTTTGCTTAAAATTGTTTAAAAAAAATTTTACAGTCTTCTGAACTTTTTACTAGTCAATGTATAATCCATACCTTTTAGCACTCTTACACGAACAATTCTTGACTAAAACAGTTAAAACTTTGAAATATGTTGTTTAATGTATTGGCTACGACACGCTTTTTTTATTTTTGCTTAAAATTGTTTAGAAAAAATTTTACAGTCTTCTAAACTTTTTACTAGTCAATGTATAATCCATACGTTTTAGCACTCTTACACAAACAATTCTTGACTAAAACAGTTAAAATTTTGCAAACATGTTGTTTAATGTATTGGCTACGACACGCTTTTTTTATTTTTGCTTAAAATTGATTAGAAAAAATTTTACAGTCTTCTGAACTTTTTACATTAAAAAACACCTATGCTTGCTTTCGTCAATGTATAATCCATACGTTTTAGCACTCTTACACAAACAATTCTTGACTAAAACAGTTAAAACTTTGCAAATATGTTGTTTAATGTATTGGCTACGACACGCTTTTTTTATTTTTGCTTAAAATTGTTTAGAAAAAATTTTACAGTCTTCTGAACTTTTTACTAGTCAATGTATAATCCATACGTTTTAGCACTCTTACACAAACAATTCTTGACTAAAACAGTTAAAACTTTGCAAATATGTTGTTTAATGTATTGGCTACGACACGCTTTTTTTATTTTTGCTTAAAATTGTTTAGAAAAAATTTTACAGTCTTCTGAACTTTTTACTAGTCAATGTATAATCCATACGTTTTAGCACTCTTACACAAACAATTCTTGACTAAAACAGTTAAAACTTTGCAAATATGTTGTTTAATGTATTGGCTACGACACGCTTTTTTTATTTTTGCTTAAAATTGTTTAGAAAAAATTTTACAGTCTTCTGAACTTTTTACTAGTCAATGTATAATCCATACGTTTTAGCACTCTTACACAAACAATTCTTGACTAAAACAGTTAAAACTTTGCAAACATGTTGTTTAATGTATTGGCTACGACACGCTTTTTTTATTTTTGCTTAAAATTGATTAGAAAAAATTTTACAGCCTTCTGAACTTTTTACATTAAAAAACACCTATGCTTGCTTTCGTCAATGTATAATCCATACGTTTTAGCACTCTTACACAAACAATTCTTGACTAAAACAGTTAAAACTTTGCAAACATGTTGTTTAATGTATTGGCTACGACACGCTTTTTTTATTTTTGCTTAAAATTGTTTAGAAAAAATTTTACAGTCTTCTGAACTTTTTACATTAAAAAACACCTATGCTTGCTTTCGTCAATGTATAATCCATACGTTTTAGCACTCTTACACAAACAATTCTTGACTAAAACAGTTAAAACTTTGCAAATATGTTGTTTAATGTATTGGCTACGACACGCTTTTTTATATTTTGCTTAAAATTGTTTAGAAAAAATTTTACAGTCTTCTGAACTTTATACTAGTCAATATATAATCCATACGTTTTAGCACTCTTACACAAACAATTCTTGACTAAAACAGTTAAAACTTTGCAAATATGTTGTTTAATGTATTGGCTACGACATGCTTTTTGTATTTTTGCTTAAAATTGTTTAGAAAAAAATTTACAGTCTTCTGAACTTTTTACTAGTCAATGTATAATCCATACGTTTTAGCACTCTTACACAAACAATTCTTGACTAAAACAGTTAAAACTTTGCAAACATGTTTTTTAATGTATTGGCTACGACACGCTTTTTTTATTTTTGCTTAAAATTGTTTAGAAAAAATTTTACAGTCTTCTGAACTTTTTACATTAAAAAACACCTATGCTTGCTTTCGTCAATGTATAATCCATACGTTTTAGCACTCTTACACAAACAATTCTTGACTAAAACAGTTAAAACTTTGCAAATATGTTGTTTAATGTATTGGCTACGACACGTTTTTTTTATTTTTGCTTAAAATTGTTTAGAAAAAATTTTACAGTCTTCTGAACTTTTTACTAGTCAATGTATAATCCATACGTTTTAGCAGTCTTACACAAACAATTCTTGACTAAAACAGTTAAAACTTTGCAAAAATGTTGTTTAATGTATTGGCTACGACACGCTTTTTTTATTTTTGCTTAAAATTGTTTAGAAAAAATTTTACAGTCTTCTGAACTTTTTACATTAAAAAACACCTATGCTTGCTTTCGTCAATGTATAATCCATACGTTTTAGCACTCTTACACAAACAATTCTTGACTAAAACAGTTAAAACTTGGCAAAAATGTTGTTTAATGTATTGGCTACGACATGCTTTTTTTATTTTTGCTTAAAATTGTTTAGAAAAAATTTTACAGTCTTCTGAACTTTTTACATTAAAAAACACCTATGCTTGCTTTCGTCAATGTATAATCCATACGTTTTAGCACTCTTACACAAACAATTCTTGACTAAAACAGTTAAAACTTTGCAAATATGTTGTTTAATGTATTGGCTACGACACGCTTTTTTATTTTTGCTTAAAATTGTTTAGAAAAAAATTTACAGTCTTCTGAACTTTTTACTAGTCAATGTATAATCCATACGTTTTAGCACTCTTACACAAACAATTCTTGACTAAAACAGTTAAAACTTTGCAAACATGTTGTTTAATGTATTGGCTACGACACGCTTTTTTTATTTTTGCTTAAAATTGTTTAGAAAAAATTTTACAGTCTTCTGAACTTTTTACTAGTCAATGTATAATCCATACGTTTTAGCACTCTTACACAAACAATTCTTGACTAAAACAGTTAAAACTTTGCAAACATGTTGTTTAATGTATTGGCTACGACACGCTTTTTTTATTTTTGCTTAAAATTGTTTAAAAAAAATTTTACAGTCTTCTGAACTTTTTACTAGTCAATGTATAATCCATACCTTTTAGCACTCTTACACAAACAATTCTTGACTAAAACAGTTAAAACTTTGCAAATATGTTGTTTAATGTATTGGCTACGACACGCTTTTTTTATTTTTGCTTAAAATTGTTTATAAAAAATTTTACAGTCTTCTGAACTTTTTACTAGTCAATGTATAATCCATACGTTTTAGCACTCTTACACAAACAATTCTTGACTAAACCAGTTAAAACTTTGCAAACATGTTGTTTAATGTATTGGCTACGACACGCTTTTTTTATTTTTGCTTAAAATTGTTTAGAAAAAATTTTACAGTCTTCTGAACTTTTTACTAGTCAATGTATAATCCATACGTTTTAGCACTCTTACACAAACAATTCTTGACTAAAACAGTTAAAACTTTGCAAACATGTTGTTTAATGTATTGGCTACGACACGCTTTTTTTATTTTTGCTTAAAATTGTTTAAAAAAATTTTACAGTCTTCTGAACTTTTTACTAGTCAATGTATAATCCATACCTTTTAGCACTCTTACACAAACAATTCTTGACTAAAACAGTTAAAACTTTGCAAATATGTTGTTTAATGTATTGGCTACGACACACTTTTTTTATTTTTGCTTAAATTTGTTTAGAAAAAATTTTACAGTCTTCTGAACTTTTTACATTAAAAAACACCTATGATTGCTTTCGTCAATGTATAATCCATACGTTTTAGCACTCTTACACAAACAATTCTTGACTAAAACAGTTAAAACTTTGCAAACATGTTGTTTAATGTATTGGCTACGACACGCTTTTTTATTTTTGCTTAAAATTGTTTAGAAAAAATTTTACAGTCTTCTGAACTTTTTACTAGTCAATGTATAATCCATACGTTTTAGCACTCTTACACAAACAATTCTTGACTAAACCAGTTAAAACTTTGCAAACATGTTGTTTAATGTATTGGCTACGACACGCTTTTTTTATTTTTGCTTAAAATTGTTTAGAAAAAATTTTAGTCTTCTGAACTTTTTACTAGTCAATGTATAATCCATACGTTTTAGCACTCTTACACAAACAATTCTTGACTAAAACAGTTAAAACTTTGCAAACATGTTGTTTAATGTATTGGCTACGACACGCTTTTTTTATTTTTGCTTAAAATTGTTTAAAAAAAATTTTACAGTCTTCTGAACTTTTTACTAGTCAATGTATAATCCATACCTTTTAGCACTCTTACACAAACAATTCTTGACTAAAACAGTTAAAACTTTGCAAATATGTTGTTTAATGTATTGGCTACGACACGCTATTTTTATTTTTGCTTAAATTTGTTTAGAAAAAATTTTACAGTCTTCTGAACTTTTTACATTAAAAAACACCTATGATTGCTTTCGTCAATGTATAATCCATACGTTTTAGCACTCTTACACAAACAATTCTTGACTAAAACAGTTAAAACTTTGCAAACATGTTATTTAATGTATTGGCTACGACACGCTTTTTTTATTTTTGCTTAAAATTGTTTATAAAAAATTTTACAGTCTTCTGAACTTTTTACTAGTCAATGTATAATCCATACGTTTTAGCACTCTTACACAAACAATTCTTGACTAAACCAGTTAAAACTTTGCAAATATGTTGTTTAATGTATTGGCTACGACACGCTTTTTTTATTTTTGCTTAAAATTGTTTAGAAAAAATTTTACAGTCTTTTGAACTTTTTACTAGTCAATGTATAATCCATACGTTTTAGCACTCTTACACAAACAATTCTTGACTAAAACAGTTAAAACTTTGCAAACATGTTGTTTAATGTATTGGCTACGACACGCTTTTTTTATTTTTGCTTAAAATTGTTTAAAAAAAAATTTACAGTCTTCTGAACTTTTTACTAGTCAATGTATAATCCATACGTTTTAGCACTCTTACACAAACAATTCTTGACTAAAACAGTTAAAACTTTGCAAATATGTTGTTTAATATATTGGCTACGACACGCTTTTTTTATTTTTGCTTAAAATTGTTTAGAAAAAATTTTACAGTCTTCTGAACTTTTTACATTAAAAAACAACTATGCTTGCTTTCGTCAATGTATAATCCATACGTTTTAGCACTCTTACACAAACAATTCTTGACTAAAACAGTTAAAATTTTGCAAACATGTTGTTTAATGTATTGGCTACGACACACTTTTTTTATTTTTGCTTAAAATTGATTAGAAAAAATTTTACAGTCTTCTGAACTTTTTACTAGTCAATGTATAATCCATACCTTTTAGCACTCTTACACAAACAATTCTTGACTAAAACAGTTAAAACTTTGCAAATATGTTGTTTAATGTATTGGCTACGACACGCTTATTTTATTTTTGCTTAAAATTGTTTAAAAAAAATTTTACAGTCTTCTGAACTTTTTACTAGTCAATGTATAATCCATACCTTTTAGCACTCTTACAAAAACAATTCTTGACTAAAACAGTTAAAACTTTGCAAACATGTTGTTTAATGTATTGGCTACGACACACTTTTTTTATTTTCGCTTAAAATTGTTTAGAAAAAATTTTACAGTCTTCTGAACTTTTTACTAGTCAATGTATAGTCCATACGTTTTAGCACTCTTACACAAACAATTCTTGACTAAAACAGTTAAAACTTTGCAAACATGTTGTTTAATGTATTGGCTACGACACACTTTTTTTATTTTTGCTTAAAATTGATTAGAAAAAATTTTACAGCCTTCTGAACTTTTTACATTAAAAAACACCTATGCTTGCTTTCGTCAATGTATAATCCGTACGTTTTAGCACTCTTACACAAACAATTCTTGACTAAAACAGTTAAAACTTTGCAAACATGTTGTTTAATGTATTGGCTACGACACGCTTTTTTTATTTTTGCTTAAAATTGTTTAGAAAAAAATTTTACAGTCTTCTGAACTTTTTACTAATCAATGTATAATCCATACGTTTTAGCACTCTAACACAAACAATTCTTGACTAAAACAGTTAAAACTTTGCAAATATGTTGTTTAATGTATTGGCTACGACACGCTTTTTTTATTTTTGCTTAA
>NW_028140551.1:0-23338 GCF_965202585.1 Thalia democratica | reverse complement strand
AGTTGAAGAAAGCGTTTAGTGCGCCAAAACAGCTGTACAAGGAGAGAGTTTGTTTTGTGTAATAAGTTTGTATATATATATATATGTAGAAAAGAACAGAACTAGGTAAAAATAAATCAATTTTCACAGAGCCCACTTAAATGGCTTTTAAATAGTTTGTTACAATAAGCCGGTTTATGCTCAACACAATTTAGATTATAAACGATTAAAATATTTTAAAGGTAGTGTATATGTAAATGAGACTAAGCTTTTGAAGAATTTTTGTGACCTAAAGCGCAAAAATATTGATTTTAGAATAACTTGGGAGGTGATAAAAAGAGCACATCAGTAGCAAATGTCTGTAGGCTGTGCTTAAAAGAATCAACTGCCATTATGTATGCGTTGAAACAAGAGGGTTACTTAAATAAGAAGAGTGAATTCATATCGTTTTGTCGACATATGAAAAAGCTCCTCTTAAAATTCGATAAATAGTCACTTATTTGTGACTTTTAGTTGTTTGCTTAGAAGGAAGATACATTTTTGCACCGAACTAAATTTATAACTTTTTAAGACAGCCACTCTGTTTCAGATTTAACAGTAGAAGTAAAATCTCACACATCCTTTGAGTCTCTTATGTAATAAGATGAATACAAACACTCTAGACCTAACACCAATCTGTCTTCAGTATTCACCAAAAAATATTCCACCTAGTAATAGTGAACACTAAGTGGTTAAAATGTACCAAATGGCTGATAAAATAGTAAAGAAAATGGTTAAAATGTACCAACAAACTGATAAAATAGTAAAGAAAATACGTTGGAAAGGTTTCAATTTTTATTTGGACGATAATGAACCAGAATAGAATGAATAAAACGGAATTTTCCCATCAAGTAGAAATCCTAAAGACGATAAGCATCTATCAAGGTTTGAAAACGATATATATGGTTCAATAAAAAGTTTAGGAAAATAAAAAACCCGTTGTTGACAAAAATTATTTATATGAAATAAGAAAATCAAATAAATTAATTGCTTTTGCTAGCAAATCATTATATAGCTAGAAAACTGAACATAAGTATCACAAAAAACTACTTTATGAAAACATAACAGAAAACTACAAAGAGTGCGATACAATGCAGTAGAATTAATCTATTAAGAGGCTCAAAAAATTATAAATAGTTTAAAAATTTCCGGTAAAATTCCAGCAACAAGATGAATTTATAATTTTAAAAGATCATAAATTAGAATTTCCGAATAAACCTAATTGTAGAGCAATAAGTAAAACGCATAGTGGTAAAATATCTAAATAAATTATAACTAGTACAATTAAAGAAGTAAGAACAGCCACTAGTCTAATCCAATGGAAAAATACTGGTGAACTATTACAATGGTTTAACAATATTAAAAATAAAAGTAGTAAGCGCTTATTAGCTTTGATATCGTCGAATTTTATCCGTCTATTACAAAAGCACACTTAATTAACGCATTAGATTATGCATCCCAATTTTCTAATTTTAATAAATCAGATACAGACATTATATTTCATTCGTGTGACTATTTACTTTTTTTTTGGTGATAAAGTATGGAAGAAAAATGACACTGATAGTTACTGGTTTCGTTCTGAAGACATGTCTTAAACATTGAAACTGAGTAAACGATTCGAAAATTAGTTGTTTATTATATTATAAATATATATATAAACCCTTTATATTTGTAATGTACAATTCTTACGTCATATCGTTTTTTTTGTAAACTTTTGCATCTTTGTTTACCAAAGTGCTTTTTATTTTTAATTTGAACTGGCTGAAGATTAAAGACAACCTTTTTTGTCTTTATGAAGCATATGTTCCAGTATTTTTAAAATCGTAAATTTCAATAAATTATTTAAAAGCCCTTCAAGTGGGCTCAGTAGAAGGTGTTCAAGTTTGCATAATAACCTTATTATATATAGTAAATATTATATATAGTATTTCAAACTTGTTTTGAAGCTGATGAGTGTATAGTCACGAAACTCGAGTCCTTTGAGTTTTGCATCTTTAAATAAATTTTTTAATGATAAAGCCCTCAAGGTGGGCTCAGTGTGAAAATTTAATTTATTAAGTTAAATAACTTAATTCTATATATATATATATATAAGAGCAAACGTGTGATGAATAAAATCTAAAGTAGGTAACACAGTTTACACACATGCAAAAAAGAGAATTTTTGTAAATTTATATTTAAAAAAAGGCTGAAAACAGCTTGTTCTGTATTAGATGTCTTAAAAGCACGTGGCAGACTAAAACTTTTTGTTAGGCGAACTTTAGTGCAGAAAACTTTAGTGCAGACGGATACCTTTTAAAGTCTTGCCCAGGACTAGGATGTTTGTTAATAAGGGAAAAAGTAGTTTTATTATGAATTTTGAAAATTTTTCACATTTTTATTGTAAAAACTGTGTCGGTTTAGTAGCAGAGTTAACTAGTTGTGGTAAAAAAATATAAGCTCTTATTGTAAAGCGACAATTAAGTTTCAACTCATGAAATTATATAAAACTATATAGATACAATAGTTGTCAAATACCAAAGTATCTCAAAAAGTTTTATCAAACTTTGAGTTGTAAATTTGTCGCAATAAAAGAAAATCTGTCTCTAAACGCCCAAACCTTAAATAAGTTGAAGAAAATATTCATCCATAAAGGTAAAAAACTGTTTGGTTAGTAGAAATATTTAAAAAAGTTGGGGCGATTTATTGGACGAGATAAAAGTACAAAAATCAGATCAATGAAAATTCAATCATTCAAAGAATTCGTCTATAAACTTTTAAAACAAGTAGACAAGCTTTAATAAAACTTTAAGTAAAGTAGAAGTTAATGATTTAGGTTAGAAAGCCTCAAATTTTTAAGCTCTACTTGTATCTTTCATAAAAGTTTTATAGAAAGTAAGAAAATGATAAATGAGTCTTGCAAATGTTGTAAACTCAAATTTTCTAAATTAGAATATATTTTTACACAAACTCGATTGAGGTTTTGCAAGTAAGAGAAAAAAGGTTTGATACAACTGGAAACAAGATTGGCAAGGTCAACAAAAATATTTATTTGAGAAGATGAAACTAGAAAAAGTTGCTGAAAGGACTTGTAGGCTTGGGATGTTCAGCCTACCGTTAGGTTCTTGTTATTCAATGAATACACTTTGCTGAAAGCGCTCTAAATAAATTGTTTAAATATGCAGATTTTGCTATGAGTAAAACATTAAATGATTACTTCTGTTTTAATAAGATGATTTAGCTATTTCTTGTTTCAAAACTTCATTGATTTAAGTAATCATAAGTAGCGATAATGTTATATAATATCTGATTACAGCATTTAGCGGTTGAAAAGTGTTTGAAATATTTTTACAGTTAAAGTTGTCAAATATTTTGAGCTCACTACGTAAATTCAGTTTGTTTAAAACTCGTAATGATTTTCAACAAAATTCAGCTAATTGTGTTTGACAAATGTTTAGAATTTATCACTTGGCTACAAGAACTGATTGTCAATGAAATTAAGAAAAGAGTTTGACAGTTAAGCTCAATCTGTAATAAGGTTGAAAAAAATAAAAAAAAGTTTTTTCAACTACATACCTTTAAAAAATAACTGCTTTTTATGCAAACTTTTGTAAACTAAACTTACAGTTATTGTATTGTGTGTAAGCAAGGTGTGTGGAGAATAGATTCACGCGGCAACAATGTAAAATGATCTCAGCAATCAAACAAAGTAAGTGTTTGTTGGAGAATAGTATAATAGACTTAAAGAAGTAGAATCAAATTTGATACAACAAGCAGAAAATTTCTTGTTTGTACGCAATGTGATAAGAAAAATTACAAAAGAAGAAATATCAGAACAAGTCAATATATTAACATTGGTTATAGATAGAAAGTTTAGTATATAAAGTGCTAATAACTCAGAATTTCAAACAATTTTACTATTGTTTGCTAATCAAGCTTTCAATTGTAAGTTTATTATAAAACTTGATAGTTTTAATTGAATCATAAAAGAAAAAAGTGATCTCATATGAAAATAAAACTTTAAAGAAATCACTTTTACACGACCATGTAAAGAAAAGTGTTTCTATTGAAAAACTAGTAAATCAAAAACACTGTTTACGAAAAGGTATACTAGATAAGTAAAGACAATTTCTAACAAAAATAGTGTACTGTAGTTTACAGTAAAAGAAATAAAAGAAGCAAAATGACAACTGACAGTTTAAAACTATTGTCAAAAAACATTTTCTGATAAATTTCAAAAAAATTACAAAATAAAAAGTATTTTACACTGTAAAAATAAATTTAAAGAAAATGTTTGAAGAAAATCTCTCCTAATAATCTTCAACAAGTATGGCGAAAACCTCTACTGATAGTCTACAACAAGTATGATCAAAACCTCTACTCATTGTTTTTAACAAATATGGTAAAACCCTTGTCATCATAATGAATAAATATGGTGAGGCCCTTGTCATCATAATGAACAAATTCGGTGAAACCCTTTGTGATCATTATGAATAAATTCGGTGAAACCCTTGTCATCATTATGAACAAATTCGGTGAAACCCTTTGTGATCATTATGAATAAATTCGGTGAAACTCTTGTCATCGTAATTAACAAGTATGGTGAAACCCTTGTCATCATAATGAACAAATTCGGTGAAACCCTTGTCATCATTATGAACAAATTCGGTGAAACCCTTTGTGATCATAATGAACAAATTCGGTGAAACCCTTGTTATCATTATGAACAAATTCGATGAAACCCTTTGTGATCATTATGAACAAATTCGGTGAAACCCTTGTCATCATTATGAACAAATTCGGTGAAACCCTTTGTGATCATTATGAACAAATTCGGTGAAACCCTTGTCATCATTATGAACAAATTCGGTGAAACCCTTTGTGATCATAATGAACAAATTCGGTGAAACCCTTGTCATCATTATGAACAAATTCGGTGAAACCCTTAGTCATCGTAATTAACAAGTACGGAAAAAAAAAGTTGCTGAAAGTGCTAATAAGATGTAGATGTTTGAGTTTACCTTTAGGTTCTTGTTATTCAATGATGACGCTTTGCTGAAAGCTCTCTAAATAAATTGATTCAATACGCAGACTTTATTTTCAATAAAGCATTATATGATTGCTTCTGTTTATTAACATGGTTTAGCTCCGTTGAAGTGTGTTAACTTGTTAACACACAGAAACATGTGTTAGCTTATAAAGAAAGAACACTGTTTAAACTTGTTTTT
Organism: Thalia democratica; assembly: GCF_965202585.1. Classification (NCBI taxonomy): domain Eukaryota; kingdom Metazoa; phylum Chordata; class Thaliacea; order Salpida; family Salpidae; genus Thalia; species Thalia democratica. The sequence continues at coordinate 18,113 of NW_028140551.1, read as the reverse complement.
ATTATATGTTTCAGTGAACTTATATCGCTAGTATCTTTATTAGCAAATGATTAACTTAAAACTTTGAATATTTACTTTAAAATCAAGTATTTTATAGCTTTTTTCCAAGAAGTTAACTAAATAACAAATAAAAAAAAGGTCTATGGTATGTATTATTAAAAGTCTGAGGCCTATTGGTGTAATTTGTTATCCAATATAAAGTTGAAAAACTTGAAAGAAAAACTTTAAATTAATTAAGAAAAAAACTTGTTCAATACAAAGTTTCTAACTCAGATATCAATAAAAATCCAATAAAAGAATGAAAAGACTTTGTAATTGATGATAAACAGTATTTTTCATATAATGATAAATGTTTTATAAAATTAAGTTGCTCAAGAAAACTGTGATGAAAGTTACTACTTTAAAACATTTTGTAGCAAAATTTACCAACCAGTTCAAAGTTAATGTTTGTTTGACCTTTAAGTCAAGTTACTCAGCAAAATAACAATAATGCGAGTTTAAAGTATAAACTAAACAAGCTTGTAAGTTAGTTTTCAAAAACAAATTTTATGCTTCTAAGTTTTTTAATTTCTTGAAAAGCATAACAAAGAGCTGTTTTGCAAAGTAACATATTGCTTTCTGACAAGATTTTTATGTTATAAAAGATAATTATCTTTAAGGAACAATGAAGAAATAGTAAACATGGAGAAAAAAACAGCGTAAACAAACGAAAAATACAATAGAAATGATAAATAATGAAACACAGTGTATAATCAAACCATCTCAAGAAAAACTTAGTTTTGGCCTTAGCTAATTAAGTATTGTAAACAACTGTTTTAGTGTGAGACAACTATTATCTAGTTAGATACATACAAAGATCGATTGATAACTGTAATGTTTATTAAAGTAAACCGATTTGGTAACTTTTTCAATAAAGCTATAAGACATAAGTTAAGAAAGTTCAATTCGACTTGATAGATCTTTCTTAGATTAATTTAGTGATATTAAATTATCACATCTGAAGTTTTCTTTTCTTAGCAGATAACACACATTTATTACTTAGGATAGAGACTTAAAGCTACACAACTTTTCTTTACTTTGGAAAACACCTGACAAATATGTTTCTTCTTTAGTGCAGATAACCAATGATTTTGATTCAGGTTATTGTGCTTTAAAGGAAATGAAAGTGCTTTTGAAAAGGAATTAAAAAACAGTTTGAAAATTTCGAAAGAAATGAAGATATTACATCAAAAGTTAAAAGAAAAAGATTTAAAACCATTAGTTCTGATGTAAGTTGCAAATGATAACAAAATGTCTTCAATATGTATTTTTGACCGTTTCAGTCATATGACGTAATAATAGAACTGTAAATATTTCAAATTCAAATTTTAACAACTAAATTGTATACAAAACATCTAGATTTGGCAGCCTTTTGTATTTTGTGAAAGTTTTTCATATAAAACTTGCTCGCAGGCCGCAATGTATAAGAAATGTCTTACGCGTGCCAAAGTTATTTAAAATGCTAAATAAAATCTACTACTATAAACAAAAACTGCGATAAAGTAGACAAGCACTAGTAAATACTAGTATTTAAGTGCTCAGTTGTAAGTATTTGCAACAAAAACCTTTTAATGTTTTAAAAAAGTATGTTTTATCTTAAAATTCATGTAGTGTGCCGACCCCTGTTTAAAATTATATTTAACTTATTTCATCAATGCTTATACAATAAATTGTTTCACTAAACTATTGTACATACAAATCTTATCAACAAGTTTCACCTTTTATCTTAACTAACATCTTTATTAAAGTGATGTTAAAAAAAATATCCTTGTCATGCTAAGTTTACTTTGAATCATAAAAATAGCTGAGGAACACTTAAATTGAAACAATATACTTTAAATAAAATTGTGCTTATTTCTTGTGCTCTGTAAGTCTTAAAACGGTGAAACAAAGATTAAGTACTTTTTTTAATGCTGTAAAGTAAACTTTAGAAAATAAGTTTTTTTTATAATTAAAATACTAAAAAAGAATATACAAAGTTGTTAAAAATCAAGTATTGTTCACTTTCGCAAAAAGTATATACACATGATTAAAGACTTAATAAATAAAAACTAATCTAATCATTATTCTTAAAATTTACTTTTGCATGATTATTTTAGACAAAAATATTATGCTTACATTGCGTTAATTTATGCTATGAAACCTTTAACTTAATAACACATTTGTCTAAAAGTTAGTGATTAAAATAGCCATTGAAAAGCAATAATAATGTAACAATGTTAAAAAAAAAATAAAATTAATAGTATTAACCATCATAAGCAATAGTTAATTTATAAATTATATTATAGCAGTAATTTAAAAAAAAATCACTTTTACTAAAATAAAAATTTGAAAAATAATTGTTTTTACATTAAATTTAAATGGGAGCAACGTCATAACTATAATAAATTATTTAAATTAGAGAAAAAAATAAATTGTGGTAATTTGTCCGTTTGTTTTGTTTGAAAAACTATAAATGTCACCACACATGCTTAATTAAACTAAACCATGAGCAAAAGCAAAACCAAAGAGTCAACAAAAAAATCAAAAGAGTCGATAAAGAAAACGAAAGACTCGACAAAAAAGAGCAAATTGGAAACGATAGAAGAAAACGAAAATGCATCACAGAAAGGCGGAACTTCCACAAAAAACAAAACCAAGTCTAACGAGTCTCTGAATTCTGGCAAATCAGTGAAATCCGGAAAAAAATCCACAAAGAACAAAACCAGAACGTCCAACGAATCGGTGAATTCGGGCAAGTCCAGCAAAACGTCTGTGTTTTCCAGGATTAAATCAAAGTTCAGCAGGAAGAGCAAGAAGAAGACGACAACGGAGGAGGAGCACACGAAAGAGGAGAAGACGAGAGACAAGTACGATCACGGCATGCTTCCCGCGTGCCCCCTTCCCCCCTTCGACAACCTGTGCTACATGCCGCAGTGGTTCTACAACTGCAGCCCCTTCAACCCGAAATTCCCCCCGCACGTCAACTGCGTCCCCATGTACCAGCCGAGCACGAGCTACTCGAGGCTGAGGGAGAACCTGAGCTGCTTCCCGGAGTCGCACGCCAGGAGGCGCAAGAGAGAGCAGAGGGAATTGGAGGAGAAGTGCGAGGCGATTTTGAGGGACAGCAGGAATTTGGGGCTGTTGACCTGCTTGAGCTCAGATTCGTCGGATACCTCTGATAGTGAGGATGACGGTTGTAAGAGGAACAAGGAGCTGTTGGAGCAGATTAAACTGTTGATCGGTAAATCGAATAACGTGATTGATGCTGGTAAAATAGAGTCTGATGATTCAGGTGTGAAAAAACGTTTGTCGAGCACCACAAGCGGAATTTCGGTTGCCACGCAAACGAGTGATACTACCCAGAAGACCGACACAACCCAGATAACTGATACTAGTCAGAATGATGTGTAAAAATTTTAGATTTTTGAAAAAAAAACTGATGTTTGTTTGATTACTTACTTGTAGTTTGCATACAAAAAATAAAACATTAAATGTTTAATTTAAAAAACCAGGACATCTGCGGGCTATCTAGATAGTCTCTGTCAATTTCATTAAGACTTTATCAAAAGTTGAAACTTTTGTTTTGGTTCTTTGGTCGTTAAATTACTAATAAACTTGAAAAATTGAAAACATTTTTATGTGTATGAACTTTATGTTGTTGGTAACTATTATGAAAAGCTACTGTCCGCAAATGATAACAAGTATTGAAAAAATTTGTAAACAACAAAAAGTTGGACACCAACGAGAAGTAGAAATCATTTGTTCAATAACACCATCAAGTTTTAAGCATATACCAGGTAGAAATAGCATTTATTACAATTTAGACTCTGCGTACAAAAGATACTGAAATTACAATAAATACTCAACCTTTATATTTTGTTTTTATAAACATATTACAGCTCGTTTAAATCAAAAATGATTTGAAGAGTTAGCATTTCAATTTTTTTAAATAAAGTACAGTTTTTCTTAATAATAAGTTTAAACTGATACTACTTCTTTACTTGTATAAGTTCTGCAAAAACCTAGTAGCTTAGTTGTTTTAAAGTAAACGTTTATTTTGATTAATTAACTTAAAGTTTTGATGGGTGTAACTTAAACAAATTAATTTTTTCAAAACTAAAAACTGTTTTCTAACACCTGTTAAAAGTAGACTTTTGTAAGCTAATACTTTAAAAACTTTTTATGCTTAATTATAACAAAAGTCGAAAGCTTATTTAAACATCTGATTTTAAAGTACAGTCTTTGTATTTATTTGCCATTCCTATGTGAGAAAAATATGTAATAGAAGACTTTGACACCAAAAACACAAAAGTTTACTTGAGAAAGTTTTTACTTCTGTTTTAAATATGTGCTTAACTAAAAAGATGTTTATAGAAAAAATAATACGTACAACTTAATCATGTGAAGACTTCTTATCTATATCCAAAAATAAATTTAAAAAACTGTTTTTGCTATCTGTGAAAATATCTTTGTTTCTCGCTTAAAGAACATTTTATAGGCAAACTTAATTATGTGCAACTTCTTATATACACTAAATTTAAAACTAAATTTAAACTTTAGTTAAGATAGCTTTTATACACCTTAAAGTACTTAAGAAATACTGAACTTCATTTTTGCACACAAAAACAGAGTATTCTAGAAGTTTTTAAGGAACTATAAACAAATTTTATGGTTAATTCATAATATAATTAAACGATTTGAAACTAAAGCAATGTATTATGAGCAAAAATTATAACTTAGCAGAAACAAAATTTTCATTGTTTATAAAACGAAACTAAAATTATAAGGTCTTTTTATTATTAAATGTAGTATAGTACTTTTATTTGAACATGCTAAACTTAAGCTTAAAAACACTTTGTCTATACAAACAATGTAATGTAGTTAAAAGATACTGAGCTTCATACTTGTACACAAAAACAATGTATTCAACAAATGTTTAAGGAATTGTATACAAACTTTGTGGTCAACTTTAAATATAATTAAACGATTAAAAACTAAGCTAGTTTTTTATGTGCAAAAATTATAACTTTTTCAAAAAAAAATTCTAAGATAAAAATAATTTAACAAGGATTTGTTTATTTAACTTGAAAAGCATTTATGTTGTAAATTTGACCATTATAGTTATTGATTTATACCTCTATTAATTTAAAAAAAATCATTTTCTTCTTTTAAAATGATACTTTTATTAGCTTTATTACCAAGGTATGTATATTAAAAGCACATAAAAAGAGTAAACGTTTTTGAACTTTAATAAAAAATCCCAAAAGTTTAAATACCACTTCCAACTTAACACGAATTTTAAGCTTTTCGAACCTACTTGATTACTTTTTGAAAACTAAATGAAATTCAAAACAGTGTTACTAATATATAAGAATACTTCTAAAGATTTTTTTTACACGATTGGTTGGTGTATAAAAAAAACATTTATACATCAATAATATATAGCACTGTTATAAAAATTCAAAATAGTATTCAAAATTTATAAAAGTTAAATACAGTTACTTCAACGAATTCCCGGCTTAACATTTTAAGTATATTAGGATGATAACATATTTATTACAAGTTAGAATTTTTAAAACATGTAACAGATATAACTATTTAACGAAATACAAAAATTTAAGAGATTAAGACGTGTATATTATAAATTATGTTTAATAAAAGTAGCAAATTATACTTGTCATTAACCCAAGCCGATTCGTCAATAAGCCCAACCCCGTTTAACAAAAATATCAAAACAAAAAAGACAAAAGTCCAAATGTTTGCGCCCCAACTTCTTAAAAAAACACGCGAGAAAAAATTCACCCGAACAAAGGGGGCAGAGAAAGTGACGAGAAAACATGTTGGTGACGTCATAATGCCGATGTTTAGCTCGGTATAAATTACTCTGCGCTCGGGTTTTTGTAAGGTTGTAATTTTACATCGCTGACATTCGTATCAATTTACTTGGAAATGAAATTTTTCGGAAATGGTTTTTTGACAGTTGTTTTTTTAACTGTTTTTGTTGTTTCTAGCTCGAATGCGCAGTTTAATTCAAATACAAGTTTGTTTTTGATTATTGTTTGATTTAGGTCTTAATTATTTTTTAAATTATTATTTTTAGTTTACAAAAATCTGCTAGAACTTAATTTTTTTTTTTTTCACATACAAACCCCCTATAACTTATTTAAATATAGTTTAATATAACTATAGAATAAGTTTTTTATTAATTTTTCTAAAAAAAATGTAAAATAATGCTAGATAGCTTTAGAAAACTTTATTACCTGTTTTCTTTTTAATTCGTCTTAAGTGTTTATCTAAAACTCTCGAAGATATGAAACTAAATGTAGACGAAATTAGATTTAACTTCTTAGGGTGGTTTTTCCTGTAGCCTTGTTGATTTAAACAAGAATTACAGATACAAAATATTTTATTTAATTTCGAGCAATTTATTTTAAATGTTCATTCAAACCTAAAATATATTTTTAACTTATATATAAAGGAAAGCTAGTTTAAGTAGTTTGGCTAAAGTGTCACGTAGGAATTTGTTATAACACTTAAATAAATCTTTTCGCGTTAATATATTAAGTAGGATTACAACGATAAAGAATGTTAAGTCAAGAAGTTTTAAGTAATTCTTTTTTTTATAGTTTTTTAAGTTGTTTTTGTTTGTTTAAGTAAGTTCATACCGTTTCTCTTGTTTTCCTATTAACTTTCTACGAATCAACTTAATTTTTATTATCTACTACTATCAATTAATCCATTTGTAAATATAAAAACTCTGTTTCTAAAAATAGAAGCTTCGAGCTCTCTATATAACAGATCTTGTTAACGAGTTTGTACAATAAAATTACAATACTTAGACATACATCTACCTAGTTAGAGACCTAATTTAAAAAAAGCTAATTTTTTATTTATTTTACAGCTGTAAGCATTAATTTCGGACCAGATTCCTGTGAGTTTAATTCTTGTGACTTATCTTAAATTATATTAATAAAAAATATTTATATTAAATTCTTTTTTCTCTGCAGCCGTCATAATATCTTTTGATGACCCTGAACTAATTTACCAGCTTCAGCAGTTACTAAACGAACAAAACATATCAGCTACTTTTGAAGGTTTGATTAGTACAGAATAAAATCAAATTTACAACTTTATTAGCATTGTATAGAAGGTGTTTCAGAATTTCAAATTTGCAAAAATTAATAACAAAAATATATTGAGGAAAAAATTTAACTTAAATTTATAAACAAAACCTTTTAAGCGCAAAGTTACAAAACTTAGTTATACCTTCACGTGATAACACTAATTTTTGAAACACTATGAATTAAGATGAATAGTTAAACTTTTTATAAATACTTATAGCTTTTTTTTTAATTATTAAAGTCAAACTATTTTTTATGCTAGAATCGCAAACGACCTTTACAATATATAAAATATAAAAAGTAAATATAAAAAATTTATAAAGTGATTAAAAATACGCTTTTATATATCAAGTATAGCCGTTTTTTTTTTTTGCAAAATGTGTTCAGTTATTTTATCACTTTTTAAATTATGTTTTTCAAAAAAAAATATTTTGTTTATTCTTAAGGAAACCTAGCTTAAAATATTATACAGTATGTACTAAGGCTTAATACTTAGCTAGTGTATAACTTAAATATCTGTACTGTACAAATTAATACTTTTAAACTTATAAATTTATAGCTACTCTACCATTTTAATACAGTTTCATTGCTTCATTTATAGTTTAATTTAAATCAAAAAGAAAAAAACAATTACCAAGTTTTATATTTAAACTTTTTTTTCAGACGTTCTTGAGTGTGACAGAGAACCTAGTCCCTGTGACGTATTAGCGACGTGCAATGATGTATATTTCAGTTATGAGTGTGTTTGTCAACAGGGTTACACAGGATCCTTCAGTGATAATGACAACCATACTTGCACAGGTTGCTTAGTAACTTGTTTGTATTTATTAGTTAAGGGGTATTTTAGTTAAATAGTAGCTTTGATGTATAATCTTGTTTTGCTTTTAATAGCTAATAATAATAAAAAGGTATTCCTTTTTTTTTTCGTTTATAAGTTGTGTTTTTCTAAATGCTCCGTTTTAAATTACATATTTAAATGTTTATTGTACGCTTATACAAAAAAATTTTTATTACATTATTGAACTTTCAAATAGGTGTGCTTATTTTTAGGTATATGGCTGACCTTATAAATATATTACACGCTTGGTTTGGTTTCAAACTTACACAAATTTTTTTACTTCAAGTTTTCAGGATTAATTTTATAAATATCAATTTCCTATTAAGATCTGTTTTTTAAGTAACTTTTAAAATGTTTTAACTAATATATAGCTACTCTTTGCTACTATTAATTGAAACCTAAATTAATAGCTTTTTTTAATGGTAGAAGAAAATTTTCATAATTTAAATAATAGAATGATTACAGTTTTATTCAATAAATTTTGTGTGTAGTTTTCTACTTTTTAACAGTAACTGGTTCATGTTTGTAAGCTTTTTAAATGACCTTACTTTGAAATGAATGTTAATTACAAATTAAAAGTTTAGTTGCGTTCAGATTGTCCCAGCAAGTATATTGTAAAAGAAAAAAATTGATCGACCTTTTGTAATAGCTGGTTTTATTTTGTTATTTCTAAAGCTTCTTTGTTTGTGAATTTAAAATAATATTTTTTTTAACTTAATACGCACCAAATTGATCTATAATATATATTTTTCTTTGCAATACACTCTTTTTACAACTAATACCATTTTTTCTAAAGATATCAAACAACAACGTTAAATGAATACTTTTAGTAACTGAATAAATTGATCTTACATACAACAGTAAACATAAGAAATAACCTTAAACATTTCTTGTTTAACGAGTATTTTATCGAAGTTAACCAAAGTGTTTATACAGATACAAACGAGTGTGAAGTCTTGGACAGTGTTGAAACTTTTATCTTGAACAATTTTGATGCTTGGAAAGATGAAGTTATGGATTGTAGAAAAAATAATTCTTTTGATGATTGCTCCATTAACTCAACTTACATACAAGTTTGTATTTTTACAACATGTTTACTCTATTGCAAATATTAAGCATGATCATCTTATTTAAAGATAGACACGAAGTATAACAAATAAGTTTAACATAATATTAAAATTTTAAATAATATTAAAATAAGTTTAACAAATAGATGCAACATTTTACAATAAGTACAAATTTAATCAAAATATATTACTTTATTTCGTTGGCTAATTAAGTAGGTAGAACTTTAAATAAGATTTTTATAAGATTTTATAAGTATAAAAATGAATCTAGTCTAGAATTTTAAATCATAAAATCTTGAATTTTTATAATTTTATTTTATTTTTCAAACAGAACTTCACAATTGAGTTGGAAGCGAACTACCAATCATACAACGTAGTTTCGACATCAAACAATTATTTGAAAGAAATGTACGGTGACGTAATCAGTGATGACGTAATAAGCATCGTGACGTCATACCTTCCGTGCGACGCCAACTCGCAATGCAGCAACATGATTGGTTCTTACAATTGTTCTTGCGAAGGGGGTTTTACCGGAAACGAAACCGGATGCGTTGGTTAGTTGAGATGAGCTTGATGAACTTTTTTTGATAAGCTTAATTGCTTTTCTGTGCTCCTACTTTTGTCCATTTCATAAGTTACAAGTGCGAAGTTTTAAAACATATAAAATAAGAAAATAAAAACATTTTCGTCTGCTATATGTACTTTGTCTAACATAAAAGCAGTATATATTTTTTTAATTCACTTGTTTTTAATTGAAGGAGATAATTTTGCTATAAGTTTTACAAGTTTTATTGATAGCATTGAAGGCTTAACATAAGTATACTAATTGTACATTATTTTAAATGTTATTTTTACATTTTTAAGCTTAATTGGTAAGTACATTAATATAATTTTTTTTTTTATAGAACTTAATGTTTATTTTTACGATGAAATTTTTAATTTTTAAATTCAAGCTTACTTTATGGTACGATATGTAAAATTACACGTTATATCTGAAAAAAATACTTTTTTGAAAGCCAAAAGTCTTAGAAAAAGGTCGAGCATATTAATAGAGGCAAATTGATAAGTTTTAAATGTTAATTACAACGAAATTTGAAATAAAAACTTGAAATTTACGACCTTTATTTGTTAAGGGTGTATCATGCTAAATATAACTTGTAAACTTTTAAAGAAAAATATTTTTATAGATGTTTTTTAACAAAATATTTTAGACATATTTTCTTATGATAAATTTATTTAAATGCCTTTCATTACCAAAATATTTTCATTATCTTTTGCAAGCTTTTTCGACGTAAATAAGTAAACATAATTTATTATTTTTTACTAAAAGATTTTTTAAGTGAAAGCTTTTACATAAGTATGTTTCTTATCAAACTTTATTGTTTATCGAAATATTTTCAGACGTCGATGAATGTATTGATGATGGAGCGTGTTCATTGGAGCAGAACACCGAATGCGTGAATTCTATTGGTTCGTTTGAGTGTGTTTGCAAGCCTGGTTACTATGAAACTGAAGATGGTCGTTGTGAAGGTATAAATAATTAAAACTTCATTAGTAGTTTGTTTAATATAGTTGTTTTTCTCAAATTTGTTTATAATAATTTTGTCTGGAAATTGGAAATTTAAGGTTTAAGTTTGTAACTTTTAACGTAATTGCCTTAAATTTCAATTATTTAAACTATTATTATTATTTCTGAAATGTTATACTGGTTATAATTATTTGTCTGATAGTTTGATTTATCATACTAATTACTGTTTAGTATATTTTTGATTATGTAAGTGTACAATACTGCATTAAGTTTTAAACAAAACAAATTTTAAAACATAGAATTAAAGTTTAATACAGGATAAAACTGTAAAAAGTAATAACAAATGCAATTGTTCTTGAGTTTACTTGGATATTTTTACTTATGTACTAAAAATAACTTATACTTGTTTTTTTAATTTCAAGTTCATTTAAATTTACTTAAAAGGGTGTAAAATTAGAATAACAAAACGTGATAAAAACCAATTAGTTTTAGTAAAAATGACCAAGACAAGTTTGAAGTTTTAAATTCTTTTGTTTTACTTTACACAGATTTAATAAAAACACAAAAAGTTTTCTCAATATAATGTTTGCTTGAAGTAAATATTGTTGAATTTAACAAAAGCGACTAAATATACAAAGCTTACGTAACATAACCACATCAGTAAGTTTTTTTATTTTGCTAATGTGCTATTTGATACTTTAAAAAATAGTGTTTCGGCACTTATTTTAAGTACAAAATAAACTAACAATTAGTTGTCTAAGTTAAAGACTAAAATAAAATAAACTAGGATAAATAACAGACCAAAAATGTATTAATTTCAATGATCAAATACTATATTCATAAATCTACTGTACAATAATTACTGCTGATTAATTATTTTTTGTATATTAATTCAATTTAATTTTTAAAATTATACTTAGTCCGAGTTCTAAAAGTTATGTATATAACTAATATATAATTGGTGTAAACTTAACCAACACACACTGTTTTTAGAAAGTAAAGCATAAGAGATTTGCTTTCAAAGTTTTGAGTAAATAAACTGTTATTTCTTTACATACTAAATAAAACTGATTTTGTTCTATAACAATATTATTATTTATTCAGACCAAGCCTATAGCTACTTAATCTTAGGCTATTCATAAAAAGTATTATTGTGTAAAAGCTTAAACTTTTACCGTTAAATCGTATGTATTACAAAACAAAAAAAAAGTAAGTATTTAGACTACAAGTCATAATACTAACTGTAAGCTTTATTCAAATTGAGTGAGTGTTTAAGCTTAATAAAATAAAAAGTTTACAATAACGTCTAGTATGTATAAAGTAGTTTAAGAAAACTTTAAGCTTTTACTTATATTGAACCGAACTGGTTTATGCAGGTTTTGAATCTTGATTTATGCAAAGAAAACTCAATTACATAACTATACAAAAAAAATTAATATAACTCAATTAACATAAACCTTACACCATATTTCTATATATCATCTCAATAATATTTCTATATTCCAATAAGTATACTGATCAAACAGGATTAACCAATTTTAATATATATGTATGTAAATCGGCCTACAGTTAAACAGATATAGATAACTATCTTTAATTTTCTTGACAAATGCACATTTTTTACTGCATTAAATAAAAAATAAAAAAATATAGTGAGTAGACATTTAATAAACCAACAATTTAATAGGCATGAATGAATGTTTTGAAACTTTTTAATAAATGCGAAGTGTATGAACAAAGAATAATAAATAACTAATCAACATTTTAACAGGTATTGATGAATGTTCTGAACCATCTACTGTGATGTGTTCAATTAATGCGAATTGTGTGAATACTGAAGGTTCTTTCATGTGTGTTTGTAAGGATGGCTTTGAAGGGAATGGATTCATTTGTAAAGGTTAGTAAAAAATATTACTACACTCAGCAATATTTCTTAAATATAATTTTTACTCGTGTATAGTTTTTATTGTTTTTATGAATTATGTTTATTTGTGATAAGTATAATACACAACTTCTAAAAACATTTAGTTTCCAATAGTATCATTATTTTTGTTTTGAAATAGGACTTTAAAAATTATAAGCAACTAATAGTACTTTATTTTTAAAAAATAATAAATGTAGCAAGAATTTTAGCTCAAACTCAATCTTTTTAAAAATTTAACAACACAAAAAAGTTTTTTTTTATAAATTAAAAACTTTAAATAAACTTAAAATAATAAAAAAAGACTTAAATTCGTAGTCAGCTCAAACTTTGTTTAAAAAATACTTTTATTACTTTAATACTTATGTTATGACAATTTTTCTCAAAACTTATATAACATAGTTTAAGTCAAACAAACTTTTCTGCATTATCATAAACTTATAATCACCCCATAAGTTGAAATAATTAAACAAACATAAACTCAATTGTTAAAAACTTACGTGATTTCACGTTCTTGCGATAAGTTCCATTAATCATAAACATTAAAAATTTCTTTTTAAAACTTTATTGTTTATGTTTAATTACTAAGGTGCGGTTTTAACTTATTTGTAAACAAAAATTCTCCAAAATATTTTAGTGACTCATGTATACATCAAACGTTGCTTTAATGTTTTTAGGTCAATATTTTGTTTGTTTTTTTACAGAAAAATTAGACTTTAAGGTCAGTTTATTGTTTAGCAACCTCACTAACTTTATAAACAAATAAAACTAAGTTAAGTGTAAAACTTTCAAAGAACAGTATAAATATATGTACTTGTGTACACACAAACACTGTTTCTACAAAAAAGTGATCAACTTGTAACAAAATATTTGAATAGTAAACATTGTTATGATTTATCAAACTTGATATTTATTTTTAGAAAGTTGTAAAAAAAGTCTGTTCATAATAATAAAATTTTATATAATAAAATGATATTTCTAAATACTAACTAGTACTTACAAAGTATATTTGAACAGAAAACGTTGAAATATGTGACAATTTAGTAAGTTTACTACCCGGATGTGAAAATTCAACAAGTCTGTCTTGTCAATTAGCAAATAAGGACTTCGTGAAAGCTCAATCTGTATATAACACTTACAAGTAAGTTAAATTTAAAATAATATATAATAGGAATGTCTAAGTTTACAAACAAATAGTTTTTATACACTAATAGTATAGAAACTAATATTTTATTAAAAATATGACATTATTAGGAGGAAACTGTTTCTGTTGTATTATGTATGTACATACTTTTAAACACGTTATTGTAGTAAATACTTGTAACTTTCTTGAAATTTAACTAAACTATAGTTCTAGTTTGAATAAATACTTTTATTTACTTTTTAAGTTGTTTTATTAGCTTTTTTTTGTTATAGCTGCAATTTAAAGTGTTACAGTTATTAGACTTAAACCTTTAAGGCTTACTTGAATGAAATAAAAATCATAAGTACCTTAACACAAGCTATATAATAAATACATAGTTTATTTTGGACTAATTTACAAGGCATACTCTTAAATTTAAACTTTTTTTTCCAGATACTTTTTCACAGTTCCAGATTCAGTACTTGAAAAAGCTTGCCCAGCTGTAAGTTTAATACATTATGAATTTTTTTTATTAAATGCGGCAAAAATAATCAATTTTACTTTTACAGAATGCCACAGATAAGCAACCTTTGTTATATCAGGTTTCAGGTTAGTAGATATCAAAATAAACAAAATGTTGATGTTAAGTTGTGACTTACAATTTAATTTCATTTAAATATTCTTAACTAAAGTCTAATTTATAGACTACTTAAAAACTAATTTTTATTGTTATAACACTTTACAATATATTTTACGTTTTATCCGTTTTGTGCTTATTTATAATTATACTAGTTTTCTTTTAGACTAATTTATATCAAATTTTATTATAAATAGTTCGTTTTACATAACAAAGTGTTAAGAAAATAGTTAATTTACTGCTTGAATCAACTTTTATATAAAAACCTCTAATTTCGGAATATTTCAAAAGCTCAGGACTTTACCCAGATAGTAAGTTAAAAAAGCTTAAAATACACGGCTTCACTTTTAATTGCTTAACTAAAAACTTAAGTTTACGTGGCTTCAATCTTCTAAGACATAAATAAAAGTATTAACAACATTTAATAAACTAGCTAGTTTTACAAGTTTAATAAAATTAAACTTTTTGCGTTTTAGTATGAGTATAATTTTATGAAAAATGAGATATGTAACGTTCAATTCAAAACATAAATACAAAGCTGTTAAACTTGTTATAAAAGTAATCACTGATAAATAAGTTTGTTCTAACTATTATTATTTCTGAGTGAAAAAATATTTTTTGCTTGCGTAGTTAATAGCATGTTTTAACTAACGCTTATTAATCTAAAACTATTATTACATAATAATTTCCACAATAATAAAAATAGTTTATACTTTATAAAGCTTCAAACATTGCTTTGTATCATTAGCCTCTTGCTTAAACTGTTTTAAATAAAATTCTGTTTAATTTGATCGTAATACTAGTTTAAGCTTACTAATATATAACAAAGTAGTTCAAAATATCTTTATAAGTTTTTTATAAAAGCAAGTTGTTTAAGCTTCGATAACTGAAGTCTCATGTTCTTTCAGTTTATTAACTAACATACTTTTCTTGAGGAGTTTCTTTAAAGCATTCCAAATATTTAACGTATATATTTATTTATTATATAGCACGATTTTTATTCGTTTATTTTATATATAGTATAGAGTTTATGGTATTCAAAAAATCAAATAAAACATTTTTGTTCTTTTTTTCAGCTCTTATTTGTTGATTTTTAATTGTGTTGTAGTTGTTTACTATATAGCTTTTATTATAATCTAATGAATTTGATTCAATTTAATAAACTTTTAACTTTTTTTTTCTAATAAAATTTCTTTAGTTTAACTTTGTTAGCAGTCACAACTTTATAAAAAAATCACTCGCAGTATTTACAACCCTTTAAACATGTACATACATCATAAGTACTATTATATTATTTGAAATGTTTAGAAAACATAATAAATAACAAAGATTTGTTAAATATAAGTCAGTTGTTTCAACTTTAAGTTTTAACAAAGTTTACAAAAACACTTTTTTTTTCGTTTACAATTCAAAAAATAATTTTAATAAGTTGTTAGTTCATTAAAGCGTTTATAAGAAAATACTTTAGTGAAAAAAGGAATTAACCATGCAAACAAAATCTATCTGTTAAATAAAACGTTTTTATTTAACAGAAGACGCATACAAAATATGCGATATTGAGGCAGGATTAATTTACAGAAGGTTCGGTTTCGAAAACGACCAAATTGTCAACAGAACTGAAGTTTTTCACTTCGGGGAAAACTACCAGTGGTTTGACACCAGGGTCTGTCAGACAGAATTTGAAGGGGGACCAATAGGGTTTGTAAACTTATATAATATTACAAAATAATTGTTTTCAATTAACATCTACTAAAACTTCTTTGAGAAGGGAAGTGTAAGTAGGTGTATTATACTTTGTATAAGTTTTAAACTAGAAATATGTTTCAATTAAAATGTATAACACGATTGGAGCTAAAATATTTTATTTTTTAAATCTAAAAGTTTAAATTATAAACCTTTTTTTTTAAACCGTTAAGTCTTAAAATACATATTGCTTCATATATTATTACAAAAAATGGTTGGTTTTTACTATTCATATTAAACACAGATGCGTCCAAAGATATTTATCACAGAGAGCGCTGACAATAAAAAAAGATTCCGAAGATAATTATATATTTGATATTGAGCAAGTTTACTTCGAAAGCGGATGTGAAGTTGAAATTTTCACTTAAATTAAATTAAACTTAAAATGAAATGTGTTATTTTGTATAAATATGTCTAAAAAAAATCAAAAAAAAAAATTAATATAGTAGTTTATAGGTCTTGAAAATAAATTTTTAATGTATTTACGACTGTCTTAAGTTTGTTTATGATTTTTTTTGTTTCATAAAGTATAAGCAATGATGTTTAAAGATTTTATTTTTAACTAGAATTTCTTTAACGATTTTATATAAATATTTTAAACTGGAGTAATTTCCTGTAATTCGTAAGTTAATAAGTTTTTATAAAATTTTTTATTATTTGCAAACTAGTAACAATTTTTTTAAAGTTTTAGTAGTTTTGATAGATTAGAATAAATTTTGAGAAAAACAAAAGTATGGTTTTAAAACTACATGTAAAATCAGACTTGCAGTACAAAGTTTAATTCTACAAAGTTTTTATGAATTCCTTATATTAAACAATAAATAGAATTAAAATGCTAGTTGATTTTAAATCATGTGCATTTATTCTTTGTTTTTTTAGTTTTTTTGTGCCTAAAATTTACCATGGTAATTTTAAAAAACTCTTACTTTGATTTATTAAATTAAAAAATATTTATCTAAATTTTTATTTCTACAAAAAAAATCAGTAAAATATTTCTTAAAATGCTTTTACTATGAGATTTTTAAAAAAATCACTGTCATTAAAATATTCCGAGAAAGACCAATTTTATTTTGTCAAAACTAAACTTTGGTTAAACGTAAACATTAGCAAAGACTATAAAAAATTGTACATTAATTTTTTTATGTTTATTGTTCAAAACTTACTAATTTTCGCTATACTACTTAAAGTTAGAAAAAACTCTTTATTACACCTGTTATAGAAATAAATACTACTTTTGGTAAACTAAATTTTACCCGTACTTTGTAACAGTAACTAATTTTATGATAAGCTCTAAACAGTTTTGTTACTGAAAGAAAGTTAATTAACAATTAATAATAATAAATTGATTTAAACTTAATTTGTAGGTTAAACATTTCTTCAAACACTGTGCTAAATTACTATTTTAGTCATTATATATTTACTGTTTGAAATAGTTTTTATTGTTTAGCTTAAAGTAAGTACACATAAAATTTAATTCTAACTGTACAAGCCCAGACTTCAAATATCAATAAGATAACGATACATCGATCAATTTGACAAAAGTTTTGTTTAATTCTAGTCATGGTTGTTATAAGTGTTTTGAATGTTGAAAAAATGTTCATAAAATTTAATTCCAAGCATAAAAGCTTAAAACAAACAAATAATTATTTGAACACTTTTATTAAAAAGAGAAAAATAAAACAAAAACAGACGAGTATTTTAAGAAGTTCAAATTTCATTGATTTTACTTTAAATTATTTTAACTTTGCCAGAACCAAATTAAGCGTAATGTGCAAAAGTTGTATTCCGTCTACTTAAAACAATTTAAGCTATTATTAGTATTTTAGAGAAAAAAATCTAAAACTTATTTCAAAAATAATCATAATCTTAGTTTAAATGATCTTTTAACAAAATATAAGAAGTGTTTCTATGAAAATGAGTTATTTATCTTTTAAAATTTCCAACCCCGTACGCGGTCGGAACCCTCCTACTCCTCGGAGGTTTCTCGATCGGGGGAATTTCCCCTCCTGCCGGTATTTCCGCGTAAATTTGGTCAGACTCCTGTTTGGTTAGTGGTGCCAAGTAAGCGCCTTCACTTGAGGGTTTTCCCCTCGCAGTTCGGGGTTGCGGGATCG
>NW_028140550.1:0-23368 GCF_965202585.1 Thalia democratica | reverse complement strand
TTACAGCTTTTCCTTAGCAAGTAAAATGATAAAGGTTTCATTTAAATTTGATGTCATTTTTTGTAAACTGATGGTTGGAGTTATAGGTTTGTCGGCATCAATTGGTGCTATTCGTTATTTTTCAAAAAAGAAAAACAAACAATATGATATATATGTCAAGGCTACACCAAATGCTAAGACCAGCAAATATAATTCTGCAGATAAAACAAAGTTATCTACTTTTAAGTTACCAAATGATAGAGGAATAGAAACTTGCAATAATAAACCGATAATAAGTATCAACCGCAGTTTAATCAATAGAAGAAATGCTGTCATTTGTCTTGACCCAAGTAAAAATGACACTGGTTCAAGCAAGGAAGAAAACCTCAACAAAATAATGTCTTCTAAAATTGTGAATAGTGACGCTATATTTTCCAATGTAAACGAACCTGAGATAAATTTAAATAAAAACCAAGTTCAAAGTTTTGTGAAAATCAAATCAAATATAGGCAGTGATTCTGAACTAAATGAAAACAATTGTGATTTGAATAAAGTTTTCAATGTAGAGGAAATAAAATACAAAACATTTCGGATAAAAAACTTTTAGATGATTCAAGTTACCAAGAGAAACTACGAGTAGAAAGTATTGGTAGTTTGAGCGATAAACAAGATTTAAATTTTTTTTCTAAACCAGCAATTAGTAGTCAAGTTTTTAAAAATGAGTGTTTGAAAACTCTTTCGGCTGATAAAAGCCCAAACGGTCCTAATGTTTATATTTCAAACTCGTCTAAAAACGAATGTGAAGACAACGATAATAGAAATTTAGCTACAAATACTTTTAAAAGTCAAGAAACTGACTCTTCTAACAAAAGTTTTAAAGACAATAAATTGAACACAACTTCCCATGCAGAAACAACTCTGATAAAAAATTATAGGGATGGTGAAGTTTATGACAACTTAAACCATAAAGATTCTTGTTTAGACTTCTTTGATACAAAATTAATAACACTTCAGATCGATAAAATATTTTTTAACAAAGAATGCAACGAAATAAATAACATTATCAGTGCGTTTCTTAAACATAAATGTTTAAAAGGTACCAAAAAATCGAGCTTTCTTAAAAGCATTTGTGCGAAATATGAGCATTCGGTTCGTGAAATAAAATGTTCTAACAGTATGGCTAACTTCGGCAATAAACGAAAAGAAAGTATTTATGATTGGTTTTGGTTTATGAAAAGAGATTTGTTAAATAGCATGAAAACTTCCCTAGAAAACCGTACTTCTGACAAAGTTTTAAAAATTGTTCACAACAAAGTCCTATCAGGTTTCAACCAAATGTGTAAATTCATTCAAATGTACTCCAATCAGTGTGAAGAATCAATTGAATTAATTAGAAAGATTCTTGATGATAAAATTAATTTAGAACTAAATGTTAAAAAATGAAATGAAAAACTCTGTGCTATGATTATAAATATTGAAGCTTTAACTTTAGAAACATTTGAAGTAGTCAAAAAGTTAAAGTGTGATGAAATAAACACTGATGGACTTGTTAGCCATGTTAAAAATATTTATAGAGAAGGTATTATGATATTAAAACTGTTTAAATGTGAGTAGTACTAGTTATATGAAGTTCACGATATGTTTGTAAGCCTTTGTTTTATATTTGTCATTAAGTGTTTTAGTGAGCGTTTTAGTTATCAATTTATAATTTTGTTGTTTTATCAATTTACTTATTTAGTAATTGTTACATTTGTTTTTTGTTACGAAGAATAAAAAATGTTTACCAAAATTTTTGTACTACATTGATAAATTGAATTAAATAAAAACAAGATTAAGAAATTAATATGCTTTTATTTAACAAACAATGTGTTAGACTCGAAAGATAAAAATTCTAATATATTAATAGCTGTTTAGCTTAAAAATTAATTAATTCATTTTATAAATAACTTCAAAATCATTAAGAAGGATCCCATTTTTTGTACCTTTATAGTTTTTGTAGTTAAAAATAAACATTTTAAACTTGATTCCCTCTACCAAATATACCTACGGGTTTACAAAACTCCACGTTTTAAACTAGACTCCCCAGACCAAATACACACGATTTATAAGCTTCCCAGAATGTTTTAAACTTAAATCCCTCTACCCAATACACACGCTTTATAAACTTCCCAGAACGTTTTAAACTTAATTCTTTCCACCTAATACACACGCTTTATAATCTTCCCAGAATGTTTTAAACTTGATTCTTATCACTTTATAACTGTGGGTTTACAAAACTTCGAAGAATGTTTTTAATTTGATTCCCTCTACCTTATACATATGGGTTTAAAATCTTCCAAGAATATTTCAAACTTAATTCCCTTCCATCCAATACACACGCTTTATAAACTCCCCAGATTATTTTAACCTTGATTACCTCCCCTGATATTAGTACTTAGTTCTAAGTTACTATATACGTAACAAAAATAAGCGTACAAAATCTAACAGAAAGTTTTACACACAAAAAAAAAACAGCAAAAACCAAGCAAATAATGTTTTAATTAAAATATTAGAGTCATACATTTTGAAAAATATTAGTAGGTAAAGCATAACTTTTTTATTTTTAACAAAGGAGCTCAGTATATGAAAATATAGAAAACAATCAAATTTTAACGCGCTTAATTAAGCTAATTTTTTAAGAATATTTGGCTTTATAATAACGTATTATTAATTGGAGCTTAGAGGTGTACAGTAAGTATTCAATGTTCAGTCAGCAGAGCAACATTAGCATCGTCGTAACCCTGTTTAAAAACTATATAGTTTTAGTTGTAGTGCTAATGTCTTGAAAATTTCTGAAATTTGAGTAGTTATGTACTTTTGATTAAGTGATAAAACTCAATAGGTGAAAATTTTTGTAAAATAGTTTAAAATAAAATAACCTAAATGTTAAAGAGAAAACAAAGTTAGCAATTTTGTGTTAAGAAAATTAAACACTGTATAAATTTTGTTTGTTTTTTAGATAAGGGTGTAATTTATAACCATTGTTTATTTAAACTTTTATGTTAAAAACTTTATGTTCTTGTAGTAATTAGTTTCAAAAAATTATAATAAAATCTATTTTTGAGAGTGTGCACACTTTAATTTTGCAAATATTTATTAAGGTAAGAAAATACAATGCATTATAAGCAAGCATAAAGTTATAAAAAACTTCAGAACTACTTTTTACAGTTGTTGTAGTTTAGCATGAAAATAAGAATAAAGCATATGTAACTGTGTAGTAACTAAAGTTTTTTTTTATTGTTAGTATAATAGTGATACCTAAAAGTTAAAAATTCAAATAAATTAGTTGATTTCTTAGTCTTACTACTTTTATTTAACAAAAAATTTTGTAGTCTTTTGAATAGTTTAATTTGGACTAGTTTTGTTCTTTAGGCAAACTAAGTGACTTATGGCAAAAAGCAATTGAAAACATTATGAATTACTATGTTATAAATAAAATTATAATCACCTTATATAAACTTTATTATTAGGTTGCATGTTTAGCATCAGTAATAGACAATATTTGCAAACTTAATACCGTAAATTTTTTATCCTCAAAGAGATAACTTGTTATTACAAACTTTTTCTGAACTAATTAGCAGATATAAAGATTAAATTGTGAAAGTGTCGCCTCAAACAAGACATCAGTAAAGTTATACAATTTACTTAAAACATTAATCCTAAATACCATTTTTTAGTAACTAAAGATTTTGTTTATCTTACCTCCAGGTAATATATTAAATAATTGTGGAATTTCAAATGTAAAGGTTTTACTATTGCCAAAACTACTAAAATTTTACTTCACCCAATAAAATCATTCAATCACTCGTACTTTTTTGTAAACCTGTTCAAGTGGAAACGCGAACATTTTCTAAATTAACTTAACAAGTAAACTTGACTAGATTTCGTTCAGTCAAAACAATTATCGTACGAAAGCGAAGTATAAAAAATATTAAAACCAGATAGCTTTTAATTAGTCGACTGTTAAGTTTGTTAACGTTAAAAGATTTTTCTAAACTTAGAAAAGTTAAAAACCATTCTAGATTACTTGAAACGAGTACTGACTAGAAAGAACTCATTTTGAATATCTATAACCGAGACGAGACTAATAAAAAAGCCAACACGATTTTAGACTAAGTTAAAACACTGTAAGGTGTAATCAAGAAACACATTTTATTTTCAGTAAAAAAAAAAGTAAAAAAAATTGTACGTCAAATTGAGAATAGCACACTATATTAAAGTGGCATAGTAAACATAGCACTGAAATTTTTTAAAAGTTGTTATGTAAAACAATAGGTCTTCAGATGTTGCAAAAGATGTAAACGTTAAAAAAGATAATATTTTTGTTCAAATCCAGTATTTTAGTGAATTTTTTAAATTTTTTTTTTACAGTTTAAATATTTGTTGAAAATTGTCTAAACATAGCTATAAATTAAAAACTCTAAAAATAAGTTAACTTATCATCTTATTTCACTACTCATCATTTTTTCTATGCAATTTATATTAATGTAAAAATCTAAGCACAGACGTTTCTTTATACTATTGTAAGAAAATTCTTTGTTAATTAAACTGTATTTACACATTAATAAACATTGCCGTCCTTATGATGTTTTGTTTCAAACGTTCTAAAATGTGACAAAAAAGTAAACTAAAAAATTTTGAAAAAAAAAATTAACAAGTTTTTCAAACTTTGTTGAGCTTTTCGTTAAAGATTTTTTCAAGGTAAAGAATTTATGACGAATTTAAATTAATTTAATTTTTTAAGAATATATCGCTTATGAAAAAAAATTGAAAATCTCACATACAAAATTGTGTTAAACCTCAAACACAATCAAATAAGCAGGAATCATGTTTAGCACACAAGTTGAACTAAATTTAGGAAATCTGCTTCTGAACGCATCAGATTTTGAACAACTTGAACTTTCTGCAGTTATAAGAGAGCATCCCCGACTATCAAGGACAGTTCTACCATCATGCAAACTATTCTTCGAACTACCCAATGAAATCGAATGCCAAAAATTTACTTGTTTCTTGCTTGTGACAAAAACAAAAGAAAGCTTTTTAACTTTGTTTTCAACGCTACAGTAGCTGGTGCCTTTTAAAATTTCTGTACTTAGCGAAGTGGAGCTATAACAAAAACAGTTGTTGGAACGCAAAACGTTTTCAGCAAAACACTCTTTTTTGCATTGTTCGTCCAATGCTTCAAGGTGTTTTGGGTAACCAGAGGTGAGGATGTTCATAACTTTGTTTGCAGTGACACCTTGCAGGTAAAGAGAACTCGCGTTGATTGCTTCAGCTTCATTTTCATCTACAGGGTCGATTCTGAACAAGTGAAGAATTTTTGTGTTTTCTTCACATCCACTGTAATCCAAAGAGCTTGATATGAACCTGTAATCTTTGTTAGAAGTTTGTAAAGCTTCCGTTTTGTACTTGATTGAACCGACTGTGCCAGTTCTGGAAAGAGCGCTCATTTCAAAAGGCAGCTGCTTCATAAGTGAAGTTACGTAATAGTCGAACTTGGACTTTAAGAGCTTAATTTTTGCCTGTTGGTTTGCAATCATTTCTTTCCTTAACTCAATGTTAAATTCTTTTAAAGAACGAACATCAGTATCCGCTGGTCTAGTTTGGTCGGTGGTACGATTTATGATTTTATTTTTAAACAAGCAACTAGATACATCTTTAAAATTAAATACATTAAACTTTTTGTACAACAAATGAGCAACGATCTCACTTGCATCATACTTCGCTTCGAATTCTATCAGGTAGGCGGGAGCAACCAACTCGTGATGCGCCACGGCTATTTTCTGCTTTATGACGTCAAACGTACCTTTGACAGTTTGCTTCAGATCGCTGTAAAACAAATCTTGGGGAGTGCTGTCTAAGAAGGCGTGCTGTTCTTCTGAATAAACCTTCAGCACACGCTCATATTTAGTGTTTTCTTTACAAAAGTAACGTGGTGTTTGGGATCTGACTTCCATCTTCCGTTTCTTTCCGTTTACATAACTCGGGACGTAAGGTTTAGGCCTTGCAAAGCAATATTCATTATTTTCCGACTTTGCGCCGCACGCGTCTCCATCCTTTAGTCGTTTCGCGTCAGTCCGTTCCACTTTGTTCAAAAACACGTAGTGCATCGCTTTTGGAACTCCCTCGTCGCTCACGTAACAGCTGCCGTAACCCAGTGCGGTTTCGAAACAGTCGGTCAGGTAAACGCCTGGACCGAACCTGCCGTTTTTCGACGGTCTGAACCCTTCCTTCAGGATCCCTTCGACGTTCGGTCCCGTGGTGCCGTGGAGCAAAAGAAAGCGCGGGGATTCCCGTTCCGCGCTCGGCTCGTTAGATTTCACTCTGTAAATTTTGATCTTTTTGTGCTTTGTGAACGTGAAGAACGGAGAAGTGGCAGTGAAGGTTTTGTCGCCAGGAGCCACAGAATCGCGCAAAAGCTTGCAATCCGGGTCGCTGTTGTCCATGAGCTCCAATCTTATATAAATAAGTTTACCTGTGATTAAATTACTCATTATAAAATTTTTAAACACAAATCAGTTTAGTCGTGATTAATTTTAAATTTAAACGGGTATTTAATGGCACAAATATTTGTTTTATCAGATTTTCGAATTGTTGGCAGTTATATAAATTACGCATTATATGATTTTTGAACATAAATCAGTTTAGTTATGATTAATTTAAAACTTAAACGCGTATTTAATGAAAAAACTATTTGTTTTATCAGATCTTCGAATTGTTGGCAGTTGTATAAGTTTATGGCATTTATATAAATTACGCATTATATGATTTTTTAAACATAAATCAGTTTAGTTATGATTAATTTAAAACTTAAACGGGTATTGAATGGCACAAATATTTGTTTTATAAGATTTTCGAATTTTGGCAGTTATATAATATTATGGCAGTTATATAAATAAAGCATCATATGATTTTTTAAACATAAATTAGTTTAGTTGTGATTAATTTAAAACTTAAACAGGTATTTAATGGCACAAGTTTATGGCAATTATATAAATTACGCATAATGCGATTTTTAAACATAAATTAGTTTAGTTGCGAATATTTTAAAGTTTAAACGCGTACTTAGAAAAAATAATGTTTACTTTAATATTATATAATTTTTTCAATCGTAATTAGAGTTAATTGATACCATTTATTGATATTTGTTTCCGTTTAAACGCTTAGATATAAAAAAAGTGAGCACTTTTTTACTGAAACGTTTTCAGATTATAAAGCTATTAATTAAAAAGATTTTAAAAATTTGTTTACAATAAAATATGTTTACTTTATTTAGTTATATTTTGTCATTGTTACGATTTATTTACTTATTATTTTATACAGACGAAATGTTTTGAATAGTGAACAAGACATCTTAAAATGAAAACGACCAAATTGTTATAGGCAGACTTTAGTAAATCAAAACATAAAGCTTTCTTTTCTCCAAAGAACAAGTAAGTATGATTTTAATTTAATTTTTTTTTTAATCTTATTCTTTTGTTACAAAAAGTTATTAAAACATCACCATAATTTTAAATAAAGGTATTTAAAAAAATGTTGAACAAAGATTTGGACATTTAATCAAAATGTTTTTTTATACAACTTACACATATGGTTGAAATTATTAAATAGCATAGCTTATCATATTTACTGTGATATTACAGGGTTGCCACTTTACCTGGAAAAACCTGGGTATTGAAAATTTAGGCAAACAAATTTTGAATTTAAGAAATTTTGAAAAAAAGCTGGAAAACCTGGAACTTTAAACAGTTTTTTAATGTCAAGTAGGAACATTTTGATTTGACACAAAAAGTCTACCATATAGATAAATAAAATGTGTCATCATTTTAAGTTTTTTAATTAAAATACACATTTTCAGAGTAGCTTAAAAGTATCTTTTTTATGTTGTTTTACTTCTAACATATTTTTACCTTATATTTGATTGACCCAAAAACATTTACTTTTGAAAACTTGAAAGAAATTTCTCACAAACCAGTGGCCAACCTGTTATTAATAGAAAAATGATCACATTATTTTTCTGTTTTTTTTTTTCAGCACATATGACCACAGTCGGATTAGCCTCTGGATTTGATATACATTTGGACAACAAACAGAAGAAGCTGCCCACAATTTCACCAGGTTGGAAATATATTTTGACAATCAGAAAGTTAATATTATTCTTGTAATTGATATTTAACTTAATTATTTAAACTATTTTCAATAACAAGCATCAATTAATTTGTTAAGTATAAGTTTTTTGTTAGGAAAGACACAAAAAGCAAAATTTTATTACTTTCATCCAATCAAATTAATATTCAAACCATTAGATAGTTGCATGTTTAGCATTTTCATAGGCTAAAGTGTTGTAGGTAGTAATGGAAATATAATTATTTTCTAATACTTTATAGCAAAATTAAGTACTTTAAATATAGCTATATGTCAGCAAAGTTTGATTGGATAGCATAAATAAATATTTGTCTTATCAATAAAATTAAAATGGTAATTTAAAATAAAATTTGAGACAAAGTTCTATTGTGGTAAATTTTAAAATGCAAAAATAAAATTAAATGAAAGGCAAGGTTGACACACATTCAAAACAATTTAATACAGTTTGAAGTTTTTTAAATTTAAGAATGACTCAGTCTAAATCAGACTAGTTTAAAAGTTTCTAAAAACTAGGTATGGCTAAATATTTTACAAAAAAAATGTTAGAGAACTGATATTGTTTATTTAATTTTTTTAAAGTGGATGTGATTTAATAGAACAGTTGTTTAGCTCTAAAGAGTGGAAACTTTAAAGTATAAACAATAAAATTAAACATAGAGTATGTTAGCTGCTAAATTTTTATTAAGATAAGTCTTGAATTTAAATGGTCAACAAAATTCTAACATGGAAAATATTCAATGACTTTTAAATGTTTGATAGAACTCTTCATCAAGCCTGATTAAATGCAGTAACTATTTTATAAGTTTGTTAGTTAATTACAGTTTAAAAAAAAGTACATCATAATTTTTCTGTATATGTCCTTCCAAATATTTGTCATCATATCTAACCAAGCATCCATTGATAATGGGTGGCTTGTACATAGTATTTCATCTTTTCTCATCATATTATATTTTGAGTGTTTTCTTTTGAGACAAGCTCTGACTTGGTATATATCTTACCAATTATTGCATGAGTTTGGCACTTTTTAGTCCTCAAAGCTAGTTTTTATTTCTTAAAAGTTTGCAAGTGTTTTAAATAAAAAGTTTTTTGAAGAGTGAGACAATTTAACTGTTTGTTTTACTAAGATAGTGTAAAATAATAAAGTCCTCCTTTTTACTTAAACTATCTTGTGTATTTAAATTTTCAAGTATGTGACATCCAAAAACAAAGTTATTCTTTTCTAGAGCAATAAATATAAATTGCATAAATAATCATTATGTTTTGGAAATTTAAATTATGTGGTTGCATTATAAATATTTTTAGAAATGTCCAGACTGGTATTAAAACTATGTCAGTACAATTAGTAATAAGTTTTTGAAAATTTATTTGTACTTTATTTAAGAAGTTTTAAACAGGATTAATATATTTTTTTCACTATTTGTTTTTAGTTTAATATAAAGCTGATTTTGATTAGTTTTTGGTCACTCGGATTAGATTGACTTCAATGCTTCAAAAGCCTGTCTTAGATTAGCCATAGCATTTATAAAAAACAAAATAGTTTGTCTCTTTTATTGTTTATTTAGGTATACTTAAAATATCAAAGTTTTTAGGTTACAAGTGTTGATTATAACTTATTGTTTTTTCTGCAACTTATTTGTGTTGACAGGAAATCTTCAGAATATACAATTGATGAAACTTTGACCATTGATGTACATGAATCGTCTCAAGGACACATCAACTAGATCTCAACCAAGGAAGGAGACTAAGTGTTCACTTTCAATAACAAGGTAAATACATTATAATTCTTTTTTGTTCTAATCATAAACAGTTAAATACAAAGGGAATGACAATATTTTCTAAATTGATTTAAACTTATTCAGTGAAAGATGTTAGAATAATTAATGTTCATAACTTTGACATCATTTAGTATTGCTTTAAACCCATCAGAAAATTAAAAAAAAATTGCTAGTACATTTTATCATTATTGTAAATATCAAGTATACTTAACATTTTCTGTAAGCTTATTAATTAAAACTATTGTGGTCATTACAAGTAAATAGTAAAATTTAAGAAAAAAGTTTGGTTAAAAACTAAACACAATTAAGAATGCTTGTTTTTAGGAGGTGGATTAATTTATAAAACAATTATTTATTTATTTAAAATGTTGTTACAACAAAATTAATTTTACTCATCTATAGTATTATGATAGTTTTAAATGTTAAAGTTTGGTGAAGAAAAAAATTATTTTTTTCCAGTGTTTTTCTTAAACTCAAACGATTTTGTTTTCACTAAAAATAATAAAAATAAACAAGAAGGCTATAATAAAATTAGATAGTAAACCATACTTGATTATTTTTGCCCATCAACAATGATATACATAATGTTATGTATTGATCTTTATTATAAATAAGCTTGATGATAACTTACCACTAAAAGTTTATTGTTTACTGAGATATAAGCAGGCTTCCAACTAAAATTTCAAATTATCATTAATTGAGAAATTCATAAACAGTAGCAAACTTAACTATTGAAAAACTTATTGAAAAAAAAAAAACAACGAATTTTAAATTTAAACGTAACAATCACATTTCTAAGGTTCAGTAAATAATGTCATTAATCTTTTATAACCACAGTCTTAACAAAAAATTGACCAAAGTTTTAGTTTTTTAAGCTCTAATTTTGGTTTAATTAGCAAAATGTTAGAACAATTGTATTTATAAAACAATGTGAAAAAATATATCCACTAGGTGGCGCCACGGAGTCGCAATTTTGTACCGAGTATGAAAAGAATAAAAATTAAGAAAATAATTTAAACTTCTTTTACGTGTTTTTCTGTCACTGTTATAGCTTTTAAACCTTAATAGTTAACCAAAAAAACGTAAATTACAGGAATTTTCACATATTTTTCAATTATTTCTAGGGATTTTCAGAATATGTAAAATTTTAGGGATTTGTAGAGAAGTGGGAAGCCTGTATTAGTTTTAGTTAGATGTGTTGATTAATGTCAGTGTTTAAGTATTTTTAAAGATACAAAAACTATGAACAAATAAAAACACAAAAGCATATGTTATTCAGGTATTTATACTTATAGTTTCACAGAGCTAACTTTATGTATTAATAATTTACATCAATTATTGTAGTTTATCAGTTTGTATATTGATAAATTTTGTGCATAATATAAATGTTAGTGGGAAGTTATTTGTTTAATTTATAAACTCATAAATGATAAATTGTAAAGCATAAGTATTGTGAACATAATTAGTTTTGTTAAATCTTACAATAAAATATTGTTATTGTTATTTGAAATCGCTAAAAGTTTATCATTTGAAGCTGTTCTGTAACTTGTTTTATACTATCTATAATTTCAAACTGCTGTTAATGAAATATATTTAGTCCAACTAAATGATTAGTAATTATCTATAGCAACCTGCCACCTAGGTACGAGCTGCCGGTATGGTACGCACTTTTTAGCTGAAGAACGCAGTGATTAAAATAAATTTATTTATGATTTGTTTTACACTACAGACTATATTTTTAATTTTGTACTTTAATGTACACTGCCGGCTTGGTACGCATTTTTGCCATGTACTCAAAGTACGTAGTTGGTAGGTTACTGTAAAAAAGTTACTACCAACTTAAGTTTATTTTAATATCAATTTAAAGTGTTGTTGTTAATAGAAAGTTTTTAAATTTAATAATATTTAAAATTACCAAGTTTCAATTTTTTTCATTCCTATGTTTTATTGAGCAAACCATTTTACATATCAAAAAATTAAGTTGTCGCTTGTACACAAATAACACTAAAGCATGTAAGCTGTGTAACAGTTAGTATAATAAATAATCTTACACCAGATCGAACAACTGGATGTTATCGAGCTTGCGGAGTACAGATGTGGAGACAACTTCAATGGAGTAGCAACAACTACTATTTCAGCTAAGACGAGTGGAAAGATACGCACTGATTTAAATTTTGTGTTTAATTTTAATAAACCCATGCCAATTTACATTTTTTTGATTATTATTTACATTAAATTTTAATTTGCCACCAAAGTGATATATAAAATTCCAATTAGTTGCATTTATGCATAAAGCTTGTTTTAAAACCACTAAAAGTTCTATTTTTACTTGCCATTGTTGCATTTAATTGAAATTTTCTGTTTTATACTAAATTTAAAGCATATTATATAGTCCCAACATCAAACTCTTACCATTTTCAGTTGATATTTTTAAAAGTTGAATATTGATAATTTCTCAGAAAAATTATTGAATTAAAGGAGTTTTGAAACAAAATTTAATGTCCTTCAGCCAGTTCATAACATTTACTGTATTTAAAAACAAACTGTTCCTAAAAGATACCTAAGTTGTGTTTATAGAATAAATCCACACTTATAAATTAAATTTAACAAATAGAGTACTTACTTGTAGTTGTTTAGCAACATGTTTTATTGTTGTTTTTAAGCAAAGTATTTCAACTATATTGCAAACTAACGGTCTCCGAAATCAATATTCCGTAATCTTAAGGTCATTGCTACTAACGTAGATTACGAATCGGTTAATTTAAATATCCAAAATATTACTACACGTACACTTAATTACGCACATTGTGTCCATAGAAAAAAGGCGTAAAGATACGAGAGGTACCAAAATATACTTACTATAATGGCTGTTTTTTAATATTCTTTTGGTTAAAAGCAGACTGGGGACTTCCCACTTTTAACAATTTGTTTACTGTATTTATAAATATGAAAACAAAAGATAAAACTATACTTATAGTAAAAAAATATTTATACAAAATAAAAATACGAATAGAATAACTTTACTAATTTTGTTAAAAAGTAGGTTTATCTTTATTTGTGACTTATTTGATATTTAACATTTATTTTCTACTCAGCAATTTAAATTTATAATTAAGGATCTTTTTACAATTATAAAATGGTGTTTATTCATATATAGGGCGAGAATGCTGTATTATTTATTTTTGTTTTAAACTCATGATTTCATAATTTAACACAGTCATAATTCTTTCAGAACTTAAATTTATCTCTTATTGTTAACAAAATTTCTGATATTCTAAGCTATAACTAAATGTTTACCAATTAGTCAGGAAAATTAGTTTACAAAGTCTAGAAATATAGAGAGATTAGTTAGCATTTAAAAATTCTAAATTAAAAGTATGCAATAAACCTAATTTGTGCAACATCAAAAAAAATTAATCTTTGATATGGAACTAAGCCATTTTAAAGTGCATAATGACACTTCTACAATTGTCATAGAGTCCCTCTTTAAGTAGCACCAATTATACAAAGCCTTTTTAAAATACGTTATCAAAACGTGCATCTACTCAAAATCAACACAGCACCTCCCCCTGATAAATAAAATTAATCAAAAGATGAAAAAACGAAAAAGTGCCTACCGGCACTTCTTCGTTTTTTCAGCTTTTGATTAATTTTTATAAGTTTCACTTTAGGGAAATTCCCAAAATTCGCGGGCGACTCCCCTTAATTAAATTTTAAAAATAAATAAGACCTTTTTATATCTCACAAAATACTATTGAAACCACTAAATATAACATTATTTTTCAAGATACATCCCAACAAACTTTAAGTAAGTAACTTATAGTTTTTAAAGTTCAGTTTAACTGAAAAGAACTGTTTTGTGAGTAACATGTACCAATATAAATTGAACAACAGCACAATTGATCAAGCCATACTTAAGTTTAATAAATATTCTTACATGCCTATAACAGCATAAATAATAATTGCATTCATAATGAACAATATCATCTGAAAATTATTTGTAAGAGAAGACATATGATATATAACACAACGGCAATAGACTTTAAACATCAAGACAGCTATCTAGTGATAGAGGCAATCATTTTATAATATGCAAATACACTCTTAAGCAAGTCTTATAAAAAATTCTAAAAGATTGATTTTATTACAGTTAAAAATACTTTTTTAAGATGGAAACAAAGAATTCAATTAGTATGACTTTCTTCTTTAGTTGCTTGAAGCTTTAATAAAAACAATGCTGTTCAGCCAGTTCAAAAGATTCTTCTAAGATGCTACAAAATTTAAATATGTATTCACATTTGTAAGAACAATGCAACAAGCAATTGTTTAAAACTTCAACAGACAAAAAAAAATCATTATTTGTCAAAAGATGCTGATTTATTACAATTAGAAATACTTTGTAAAAAGATAAACAAAGAATTCAAATAGCACAACTGTCAAATTGTGATTGCTTGAAGCTTTGAAATTATCTTAAATGTATTTCAACACCAGTGTTTCATCAGTTTGAATAATGATGTTTACAAGTAATAACTCCAAACTCTGAAACAAAAATGTATATCAACAGTTACAAGTACAAAAAGAAGAAATTGTTTGAAATTTCAACAAACAAAAGTACAGAGCTCTTTCTTAAAAGATATTGATAAACATGTAAACATTCACACATACGTTGTAAAAGAAAAACTAGACTAAACAACAAAAAAAGTATATCATAAACTAGAAGTGTTTACAACACAAGGGCTTCAAGAGAAATGATTCAAGTGTGAAATGAAATTTCTTCTAAAATCTAACTTTATTGTTTACGTCACAAATAAAAACAGAATTTGTAGAATTGCGCGGTCCTAATAGCCTGCCTAAGATGTATGCAAATTTTTCTATGCTTTTTTGTAATGTTTTAAAAGCTGATGTCTACTTTAGCTGAAAATTTAATTATTTTCTATCCTTCAAATATTTTTCAAAGCTTTCGTTTATTTAACATATAATTACGGCTGTAAAAAAAGCATGTTTAAAGAAAATTAAATTACAAGTAAAAAGTAAATATATAAATAAACAATAAAAATACTGAAAGAAACATAAATAAGTCACACTAATGTTTTAGACTTATAACTTTAGATAAAATTAATAAAGACTTTAAAGCTTAAGTCTAAATTTTTAAATACGCATGAAAATAAACTAATAGCAAAATAGCATCGTATAACTAAAATCGTGATTTAACTAACATATTGTAAGTTTTAGTTCAAATCATTTTATTGTTTTTTACCTAAGTTTGTATTTGACTACAACTTTTCTACAAAAAACGAAGTATAAAAAGTAATAAAACTAGATAGCTTTTAATTAGTCGACTTTTAAATTTGTAAACGTTAAAAGATTTTTATAAATTTAGAAAAGTTAAAAACCATTCTAGTTTACTTGAAATGAGTACTGACTAGTTAGAACTCATTTTGAACATCAATAACCGAGACTAGACTAATAAAAAAGCCAACACGATTTTAGACTAACTTAAAACACTTTAAGGTGTAATAAGGAGCACATTTTATTTTCAGTAAAAAACAGTAAGAAACTTTGTACGTCAAATTGAGAACTGCGCACTATATTAAAGTGGCATAGTAAACATAGCACTGAAATTTTTTAAAAGTTGTTATGTAAAACAACAGGTCTTCAGATGTTGCAAAAGATGTAAACATTAAAGAAAATAAAATTTTTGTTCAAATCCAGTAATTTAGTGAAATTTTTTAATTTTTTTATTACAGTTTAAATATTTGTTGAAAATTGTCTAAACATAGCTATAAGTTAAAAACTCTAAAAATAAGTTAAATTATCATCTTATTTCACTACTCATCATTTTTTCTATGCAATTTATATTAATGTAAAAATCTAAGCACAGACGTTTCTTTATACTATTGTAAGAAAATTCTTTGTTAATTAAACTGTATTAACACGTTAATAAACATTGCCGTCCTTATGATGTTTTGTTTCAAACGTTCTAAAATGTGACAAATAAGTAAACTAAAAAATTTTGAAAAAAAAAAATTAACAAGATTTTCAAACTTTGTTGAGCTTTTCGTTAAAGATTTTTTCAAGGTAAAGAGTTTATGACGAATTTAAATTAGTTTAATTTTTTAAGAATATATCGCTTATGAAAAAAAATCGAAAATCTCACATACAAAATTGTGTTAAACCTCAAACACAATCAAATAAGCAGGAATCATGTTTAGCACACAAGTTGAACTAAATTTAGGAAATCTGCTTCTGAACGCATCAGATTTTGAACAACTTGAACTTTCTGCAGTTATAAGAGAGCATCCCCGACTATCAAGGACAGTTCTACCATCATGCAAACTATTCTTCGAACTACCCAATGAAATCGAATGCCAAAAATTTACTTGTTTCTTGCTTGTGACAAAAACAAAAGAAAGCTTTTTAACTTTGTTTTCAACGCTACAGTAGCTGGTGCCTTTTAAAATTTCTGTACTTAGCGAAGTGGAACCATAACAAAAACAGTTGTTGGAACGCAAAACGTTTTCAGCAAAACACTCTTTTTTGCATTGTTCGTCCAATGCTTCAAGGTGTTTTGGGTAACCAGAGGTGAGGATGTTCATAACTTTGTTTGCAGTGACACCTTGCAGGTAAAGAGAACTCGCGTTGATTGCTTCAGCTTCATTTTCATCTACAGGGTCGATTCTGAACAAGTGAAGAATTTTTGTGTTTTCTTCACATCCTCTGTAATCCAAAGAGCTTGATATGAACCTGTAATCTTTGTGAGAAGTTTGTAAAGCTTCCGTTTTGTACTTGACGGAACCGACTGTGCCAGTTCTGGAAAAAGCGCTCATTTCAAAAGGCAGCTGATTCATAAGTGAAATTACGTATTAATCGAACTTGGACTTTAAGAGCTTAATTTTTGCCTGTTGGTTTGCAATCATTTCTTTCCTTAACTCAATGTTAAATTCTTTTAAAGAACGAACATCAGTTTCCGCTGGTCTAGTTTGGTCGGTGGTACGATTTATGGTTTCATTTTTAAACAAGCAACTAGATACATCTTTAAAATTAGATACATTAAACTTTTTGTACAACAAATGAGCAACGATCTCACTTGCATCATACTTCGCTTCGAATTCTATCAGGTACGCGGGAGCAACCAACTCGTGATGCGCCACGGCTATTTTCTGCTTCATAACGTCAAACGTACCTTTGACAGTTTGCTTCAGATCGCTGTAAAACAAATCTTGGGGAGTGCTGTCTAAGAAGGCGTGCTGTTCTTCTGAATAAACCTTCAGCACACGCTCATATTTAGTGTTTTCTTTACAAAAGTAACGTGGTGTTTGGGATCTGACTTCCATCTTCCGTTTCTTTCCGTTTACATAACTCGGGACGTAAGGTTTAGGCCTTGCAAAACTATATTCATTATTTTCCGACTTTGCGCTGCACGCGTTTCCTTCCTTGAGCCGTTTCGCGTCGGTCCGTTCCGCTTTGTTCAAAAACACGTAATGCATCGCTTTCGGAACTCCCTCGTCGCTCACGTAACAGCTGCCGTAACCGAGTGCGGTTTCGAAACTGTCGGTCAGGTAAACGCCTGGACCGAGCCTGCCGTTTTTCGACGGTCTGAACCCTTCCTTCAGGATCCCTTCGACGTTCGGTCCCGTGGTGCCGTGGAGCAAAAGAAAGCGCGGGGATTCCCGTTCCGCTCTCGGCTCGTTAGATTTCACTCTGTAAATTTTGATCTTTTTATGCTTTGTGAACGTGAAGAACGGAGAAGTGGCAGTGAAGGTTTTGTCGCCAGGAGCCACAGAATCGCGCAAAAGCTTGCAATCCGGGTCGCTGTTGTCCATGAGCTCCAATCTTATATAAATAAGTTTACCTGTGATTAAATTACTCATTATAAAATTTTTAAACTCAAATCAGTTTAGTCGTGATTAATTTTAAACTTAAACGGGTATTTAATGGCACAAATATTTGTTTTATCAGATTTTCGAATTGTTGGCAGTTATATAAATTACGCATTATATGATTTTTGAACATAAATCAGTTTAGTTATGATTAATTTAAAACTTAAACGCGTATTTAATGAAAAAATTATTTGTTTTATCAGATCTTCGAATTGTTGGCAGTTGTATAAGTTTATGGCATTTATATAAATTACGCATTATATGATTTTTTAAACATAAATCAGTTTAGTTATGATGATTTAAAACTTAAACGGGTATTGAATGGCACAAATATTTGTTTTATAAGATTTTCGAATTTTGGCAGTTATATAATATTATGGCAGTTATATAAATAAAGCATCATATGATTTTTTAAACATAAATTAGTTTAGTTGTGATTAATTTAAAACTTAAACAGGTATTTAATGGCACAAGTTTATGGCAATTATATAAATTACGCATAATGCGATTTTTAAACATAAATTAGTTTAGTTGGGAATATTTTAAAGTTTAAACGCGTACTTAGAAAAAATAATGTTTACTTTAATATTATATAATTTTTTCAATCGTAATTAGAGTTAATTGATACCATTTATTGATATTTGTTTCCGTTTAAACGCTTAGATATAAAAAAAGTGAGCACTTTTTTACTGAAACGTTTTCAGATTATAAAGCTATTAATTAAAAAGATTTTAAAATTTGTTTACAATAAAATACGTTTACTTTATTTAGTTATATTTTGTCATTGTTACGATTTATTTACTTATTATTTTATACAGACGAAATGTTTTGAATAGTGAACAAGACATCTTAAAATGAAAACGACCAAATTGTTATAGGCAGACTTTAGTAAATCAAAACATACAGCTTTCTTTTCTCCAAAGAACAAGTAAGTATGATTTTAATTTAATTTTTTTTTAATCTTATTCTTTTGTTACAAAAAGTTATTAAAACATCACCATAATTTTAAATAAAGGTATTTAAAAAAATGTTGAACAAAGATTTGGACATTTAATCAAAATGTTTTTTTATACAACTTACACATATGGTTGAAATTATTAAATAGTATAGCTTATCATATTTACTGTGATATTACAGGGTTGCCACTTTACCTGGAAAAACCTGGGTATTGAAAATTTAGGCAAACAAATTTTGAAAAAAAAGCTGGAAAACCTGGAACTTTAAACAGTTTTTTAATGTCAAGTAGGAACATTTTGATTTGACACAAAAAGTCTACCATATAGATAAATAAAATATGTCATCATTTTAAGTTTTTTAATTAAAATACACATTTTCAGAGTAGCTTAACAGTATCTTTTTTATGTTGTTTTACTTCTAACATATTTTTACCTTATATTTGATTGACCCAAAAACATTTACTTTTGAAAACTTGAAAGAAATTTCTCACAAACCAGTGGCCAACCTGTTATTAATAGAAAAATTATCACATTATTTTTCTGTTTTTTTTTTTCAGCACATATGACCACAGTCGGATTAGCCTCTGGATTTGATATACATTTGGACAACAAACAGAAGAAGCTGCCCACAATTTCACCAGGTTGGAAATCTATTTAGAATTAGAAAGTTAATATTATTCTAGTAATTGATATTTAACTTAATTATTTGAACTATATTCAATAACAAGCATCAATTAATTTGTTAAGTATAAGTTTTTTGTTAGGAAAGACAACAAAAGCAAAATTTTATTACTTTCATCCAATCAAATTAATATTCAAACCATTAGATAGTTGCATGTTTAGCATTTTCATAGGCTAAAGTGTTGTAGGTAGTAATGGAAATATAATTATTTTCTAATACTTTATAGCAAAATTAAGTACTTTAAATATAGCTATATGTCAGCAAAGTTTGATTGGATAGCATAAATAAATATTTGTCTTATAAATAAAATTGAAATGGTAATTTAAAATAAAATTTGAGACAAAGTTCCATTGTGGTAAATTTTAAAATGCAAAAATAAAATTAAATAAAAGGCAAGGTTGACACACATTCAAAACAATTTAATACAGTTTGAAGTTTTTTAAATTTAAGAATGACTCAGTCTAAATCAGACTAGTTTAAAAGTTTCTAAAAACTAGGTATGGCTAAATATTATACAAAAAAATTGTTAGAGAACTGATATTGTTTATTTAATTTTTTTAAAGTGGATGTGATTTAATAGAACAGTTGTTTAGCTCTAAAGAGTGGAAACTTTAAAGTATAAACAATAAAATTAAACATAGAGTATCTTAGCTGCTAAATTTTTATTAAGATAAGTCTTGAATTTAAATGGTCAACAAAATTCTAACATGGGAAATATTCAATGATTTTTAAATGTTTGATAGAACTCTTCATCAAGCCTGATTAAATGCAGTAACTATTTTATAAGTTTGTTAGTTAATTACAATTAAAAAAAAAGTACATCATAATTTTTCTGTATATGTCCTTCCAAATATTTGTCATCATATCTAACCAAGCATCCATTGATAATGGGTGGCTTGTACATAGTATTTCATCTTTTCTCATCATATTATATTTTGAGTGTTTTCTTTTGAGACAAGCTCTGACTTGGTATATATCTTACCAATTATTGCATGAGTTTGGCACTTTTTAGTCCTCAAAGCTAGTTTTTATTTCTTAAAAGTTTGCAAGTGTTTTAAATAAAAAGTTTTTTGAAGAGTGAGACAATTTAACTGTTTGTTTTAATAAGATAGTGTAAAATAATAAAGTCCTCCTTTTTACTATCTTATGTATTTAAATTTTCAAGTATGTGACATCCAAAAACAAAGTTATTCTTTTCTAGAGCAATAAATATAAATTGAATAAATAATCATTATGTTTTGGAAATTTAAATTATGTGGTTGCATTTTAAATATTTTTAGAAATGTCCAGACTGGTATTAAAACTATGTCAGTACAATTAGTAATAAGTTTTTTGAAAATTTATTTGTACTTTATTTAAGAAGTTTTAAACAGTTTGATTAATATATTCTTTTCACTATTTGTTTTTAGTTTAATATAAAGCTGATTTTGATTAGTTTTTGGTCACTCGGATTAGATTGACTTCAATGCTTCAAAAGCCTGTCTTAGATTAGCCATAGCATTTATAAAAAACAAA
Source organism: Thalia democratica (assembly GCF_965202585.1). Classification (NCBI taxonomy): domain Eukaryota; kingdom Metazoa; phylum Chordata; class Thaliacea; order Salpida; family Salpidae; genus Thalia; species Thalia democratica. The sequence goes on along the minus strand of NW_028140550.1, from coordinate 2,397 downwards.
ATAGTTTGTCTCTTTTATTGTTTATTTAGGTATACTTAAAATATCAAAGTTTTTAGGTTACAAGTGTTGATTATAACTTATTGTTTTTTCTGCAACTTATTTGTGTTGACAGGAAATCTTCAGAATATACAATTGATGAAACTTTGACCATTGATGTACATGAATCGTCTCAAGGACACATCAACTAGATCTCAACCAAGGAAGGAGACTAAGTGTTCACTTTCAATAACAAGGTAAATACATTATAATTCTTTTTTGTTCTAATCATAAACAGTTAAATACAAAGGGAATGACAATATTTTCTAAATTGATTTAAACTTATTCAGTGAAAGATGTTAGAATAATTAATGTTCATAACTTTGACATCATTTAGTATTGCTTTAAACCCATCAGAAAATTAAAAAAAAATTGCTAGTACATTTTATCATTATTGTAAATATCAAGTATACTTAACATTTTCTGTAAGCTTATTAATTAAAACTATTGTGGTCATTACAAGTAAATAGTAAAATTTAAGAAAAAAGTTTGGTTAAAAACTAAACACAATTAAGAATGCTTGTTTTTAGGAGGTGGATTAATTTATAAAACAATTATTTATTTATTTAAAATGTTGTTACAACAAAATTAATTTTACTCATCTATAGTATTATGATAGTTTTAAATGTTAAAGTTTGGTGAAGAAAAAAATTATTTTTTTCCAGTGTTTTTCTTAAACTCAAGCGATTTTGTTTTCACTAAAAAAAATAAATATAAACAAGAAGGCTATAATAAAATTAGATAGTAAACCATACTTGATTATTTTTGCCCATCAACAATGATATACATAATGTTATGTATTGATCTTTATTATAAATAAGCTTGATGATAACTTACCACTAAAAGTTTTTTGTTTACTGAGATATAAGCAGGCTTCCAACTAAAATTTCAAATTATCATTAATTGAGAAATTCATAAACAGTAGCAAACTTAACTATTGAAAAACTTATTGAAAAAAAAACAACGAATTTTAAATTTAAACGTAACAATCACATTTCTAAGGTTCAGTAAATAATGTCATTAATCTTTTATAACCACAGTCTTAACAAAAAATTGACCAAAGTTTTAGTTTTTTAAGCTCTAATTTTGGTTTAATTAGCAAAATGTTAGAACAATTGTATTTATAAAACAATGTGAAAAAATATATCCACTAGGTGGCGCCACGGAGTCGCAATTTTGTACCGAGTATGAAAAGAATAAAAATTAAGAAAATAATTTAAACTTCTTTTACGTGTTTTTCTGTCACTGTTATAGCTTTTAAACCTTAATAATTAACCAAAAAAACGTAAATTACAGGAATTTTCACATATTTTTCAATTATTTCTAGGGATTTTCAGAATATGTAAAATTTTAGGGATTTGTAGAGAAGTGGGAAGCCTGTATTAGTTTTAGTTAGATGTGTTGATTAATGTCAGTGTTTAAGTATTTTTAAAGATACGAAAACTATGAACAAATAAAAACACAAAAGCATATGTTATTCAGGTATTTATACTTATAGTTTCACAGAGCTAACTTTATGTATTAATAATTTACATCAATTATTGTAGTTTATCAGTTTGTATTTTGATAAATTTTGTGCATAATATAAATGTTAGTGGGAAGTTATTTGTTTAATTTATAAACTCATAAATGATAAATTGTAAAGCATAAGTATTGTGAACATAATTAGTTTTGTTAAATCTTACAATAAAATATTGTTATTGTTATTTGAAATCGCTAAAAGTTTATCATTTGAAGCTGTTCTGTAACTTGTTTTATACTATCTATAATTTCAAACTGCTGTTAATGAAATATATTTAGTCAAACTAAATGATTAGTAATTATCTATAGCAACCTGCCACCTAGGTACGAGCTGCCGGTATGGTACGCACTTTTTAGCCGAAGAACGCAGTGATTAAAATAAATTTATTTATGATTTGTTTTACACTACAGACTATGTTTTTAATTTTGTACTTTAATGTACACTGCCGGCTTGGTACGCATTTTTGCCATGTACTCAAAGTACGTAGTTGGTAGGTTACTGTAAAAAAGTTACTACCAACTTAAGTTTATTTTAATATCAATTTAAAGTGTTGTTGTTAATAGAAAGTTTTTAAATTTAATAATATTTAAAATTACCAAGTTTCAATTGTTTTCATTCCTATGTTTTATTGAGCAAACGATTTAACATATTAAAAAATTAAGTTGTCGCTTGTAAACAAATAACACTAAAGCATGTAAGCTGTATAACAGTTAGTATAATAAATAATCTTACACTAGATCGAACAACTGGATGTTATCGAGTTTGCGGAGTACAGATGTGGAGTCAACTTCAATGGAGTAGCAACAACTACTTTTTCAGCTAAGACGAGTGGAAAGATA
>NW_028140549.1:0-23428 GCF_965202585.1 Thalia democratica | reverse complement strand
AACGAAATCTGAAATAATTTAGTTTTTGTATTCAAAGTGATACCATTTTCAGCACTTAGTTTAGTAGTGTTTTACTTTTTATTTGTTGTACCTAAAACAGTTTTTAGAAGTACTATGAACTAGTCAATGTAAGTTTTACATTTTTCTTCAATAAACTTTAATTTGTTTTTTGTTTATAAAGTTCAAAATTTTTTGTTTTTTATACTATTATACATTATTAATCAATTATAGACAAAATAACAGTTTTAAGAACATTTTTTATAACTTAGTAATATAAAAAAATAGAAAACACTAAAGTAGTTTTTTAACTACTTTTTATAAAAAAATGTGTTAATAAAAAATATTAGACCTAGTAGTGTAAAGTTTTTAAAATCTTTCAGAGCTTTTTTATCCCAAAAGCAACTACTCTTCGATAGCGGTACAAAAAACCTATCTTTGATAGGTTTAACATTATTGTTACGGATTGCTAAGCATTGATCTTCAACAGTTTTGCCTCTGAGTTCCTTCGTTTTTAGATGTTTCTCTTCCAACAGAATTTGATGATGTTTTGGTTTAGTTATAGTCATTGTATCACAAACAATTTTAAAAAGTGTATGTCAGAACGTTTCCAAAGAAGAAATTAAATATCATTTTTTCAACTCTTTACTTGACAATAAAAAGCATTGCTTTCATTGAAAAACTGAACTTAATATTTTTATTTAACGTTAGTTTGAAACCTTAAAAAAAATTAAAAATATTTATTAAAGTTCATTTAAATGTTTAATAGTTTTGTTTTGTTTTATAAACACAGATAAAAGTTCAATAAAACTCTGGACATGTTAGGATAATAAAAATATAAATTAGTCTAGCAGTTTTTACTCTATGAAGAAATAGAAAACATAGCTTTTAAATTCAACAAATAAAAGTGTAACTAACAATGTCTACAGTTTTACATTCTTTAAAGCAAAAACGCCAGCCTGAATTTTGTTTAGGTTTTAGCAGTAGGTGTCAAATAAAATACTCTTTACCAAGCTCAACAAAAGCTCGAGTTTTTAAATTGGGTTAAAAAATTCAAACAGTCACGAGTTAGCCCAGGGGCGTGTCTAGGTTTTTTCAAGATTTTTTTTAATTAGCAATAAATTTGCAATAAGTTGTTAGACAGAAATTAAAAATTTAATACTAAAAATTTAATCAAATATACAATCAAAAATTAGTACTGTTCGATTAACTTCTCGCAAAATATTTACAAACTACTTTGAAAACGTTGCCTTATTTTATTTAGATTTTTTTCAATTTTGTATTCTAAACTTATACCTTTAACTTTCATAATTACAACTGTTTTGATGAAATTAAATAATTGCTAAATTTTTCTGATTAAAGTTTACTAATTAACTGTTCTAGACAAAACGGTAAAAGGTATCCGTGGTGTACAACCGATAACCGAAAGGTTTTTCGTGCACCAGGTTATTTTGAGCGTCTCTTTTTGTCATCAAGTAAACAAATAATAATTTAGCTACAGTTAACAAATAATAAACTTTTTTAATAATAATTAGTCATTTCATAATGGTTTTTATAATGTTGCGTGAATAGTTCCATTCTTTAAAAGAAAAAAATACAGACTTGTTTTTTTTGTAGTAAGTGTTAATGAATAAAAAAAAAACTATTAACCAAGTTTAAATACCGAAAAAAAATATCAATTTAAAACTAGCAGGAGATATGATAGAAGATTCAATATAGCCCTAGTTTTACATAGAAAATTAAATTAAGAATTTTAAAATAGCCTGAAGAAGTCTTAACTGGCTAGAGTTGATGAGTAAATTTTAAATTATAGCCAACGATCCAGAATTACCTGTTTAGAATGAACCGAGCATAATGAATACTTTCTGTTGAATTACCTTATTATTTTTTTTCTGCATAAATACGTTTAAGTACAGGCTTCTTTACAGGAATTGTTTTGTTTCCTAAGAATTAATTCATGATTTAAGCTTAGCTGACTTAATGAATTACCTGTTTTTTAAAATTCAGATGAAAAATTCAATAGCAAACATTTTATCAAAAAGATAAGTTGAGAAATACCAGTTGTTTTCTAATATAAAATTATCAGTACACCCTATATAAAACTTATCTTAACATACTTACTAATAGAATTTTAAGTTAGAAGTTTCACTATAAATTATTTAAAACCTAGGACTACACTTGTAAGAACTAATTTAACACAGATTTCTTTTACAGCCTGAGATGTTACTCTTAGCTCGCTTAGTCACAACTATTTCTATTGAAAGGCCTATGCTAAACTAATGTTTTATTTTTAAACTTTAACTTTTAATCGCTGTAAAAGCGCATAAAATTAAAGTAGAATTCATTTAAAAAAGTTTTAGCACATACAAAATACTAAAAATTTCGTTAAATTTTTTATAACATAGTTTAAATCCAGACATTATTTTGTTTTATAAAGAAATACCTGACAAACTTAAAGTTTTGTAGATTGGAACATTTGTACATTATGTCTAGAAGAGCTAATATAATTTTACAAGTTAAATTTAGTCTGAAGCTTTACTTACATAAATTAAATTCTAAAATGCTAAATATAGATTAATGGCAATACTTAATATTTTGTTCTTGTTAACCCGGCTTAATACACTATACTCTTTAAAATAAAAATATCACTCTTATCTTTTTAAGCGTAATAACATTTCAAAAAAAAATATTATGCTAGTTATCTTTTTAACTGTTAAGTTTACTTAGACCAAAAAATATTTATTAAGTTTTTATAACTCTATACACAAATTTTTTAAATGATGTTTACAGCTAAATGATTAAAAATAAAAACTTGTAAATTATTCATTTGTAAAAACTAGTGTCTAATTCTTTTATAAAACTAAGTAGATACAGATGCAGTTAAGCAATTTTTCTTTAACTACCTCGATTTAAAAAAAAAAAGTTGAAATATTATCATTAAATTTATTTTTAATTTATCGACAGAAATATATAGCAAAACAAATTTGTTGCTCTAAAATATCTAAACTTTGCTATTTACAAAATATATAAATAACTAAGTATTATCGTTTTTTTTTTATCTTTTTTTTTTTTATAAATAGTGATGATAAACATTTTCATTAAATAGTGTACACTATATACATTTTTACGATATTATTCAATCTAAATAATTTTTATTAGTGTGTATATCACATTATAGCAGTATAATAAATTACTTTTAGCTATATTTTGTTTTATAAAAGTGTGATACCTTTCTTAAAGTTCAGACAACTAGTAAGGTTCATCTACAAAGTGTATTTAATGTTATATTAAAGGTAGTCAATCACTTATCTATAATTCTACTTATATCTGTATAAATTTTACATCGAATTCTTGTCAAATGGTTGTTTATAAGTCTTAGATTTTTTTGTAACACTTTAAATTGTAGTAAGTTAGTACTTAAGTTAAATTTGAAGTTTTTATGTGTTTGCAAAAATTATAACTTACTCAAAAGTTTGTTGTAGAGAAAGGTTTAAAAACTAAACAAAAATACTTTTATTACTCAAGTTATCTACTATTTAACTTAATATAAAATGGTGAGACTACAATGCAAAAAGTTTTAACAATTTCTTATACAGTCAGTAGCACTTTATAACAACATCCACAGCGATTATATATATATATTCTTTATCTTTGGTAAGTTTTGTCTTCGGTAAGTACATAAGTTACAAATTTCTTATGTGCTCGGCAAAACCTTACGACTAAAATATCTAAATAATGAACTACGACAAAGTCTTTTAATTAAAAAACAAATGAACTGAACATACTGGGGTAGTTCTGCTGTTTTATTTCTCCTAAAAAATCAAACTCCAGGTTTTTATTATGTTTTGCCACCTTTAAAAATACTTCTGAATTTATAATTCCAATATTATTTTAGTTAATAATAAAGCTGTTTCGATCACTAAAAGCCGTTTTTTTTTTATTATTTAGTAGGTAGCCTTTGTATAAAGGGTTTACAGCAGGCGAGACAGATAAAATATTTTGGGGCCCGGACTCCTTAAAAGAAGTTTTAGCAGACCACGTAACTTTTAAAAAGTGTAAAATAATAATTATTTTTAAATAATCATTCAAAAAGAAATAATGTGCAGTTATAACAAAGTTTACAGAAATACTTTTATATATTCGTTTTCAAAAAGTGAAACTTCGTTAATTTTCCACAAGATTTTTCATGCTAAAGTTACGTCACGCGCTACAGTTTTCAATACCCACCCCTTCTTTACATGCTTTGTCTTATAGCTAAATAAAGTATAGTTGAAAACTTTAATAAAAATCAATTTTTAATAAAATAAGTAAAATAAAATGTTAGACTATTTTAGATAAGCATTAAAACTTTTTTTTATTTTCATTATTTAGGTTGTTAAAATGGCTTCATTGCCAAGTTTTTTTCAAAGCTATTCTTAATAATGAATTTACGAAAAACAAGAGATTCTTCAAACTTTTTGAAAACACTGTTGTTAGTCTAAAAAAAGCAATGAAACTGCTGTACTTTTTTTTTTGGTTCAAATTAAACAATAAAAGTTTAAACTTAAGATTCAAAGAGATAATGTACCGGATTTGCAAAACTCGGTTTTATCCAAAACTAATTGAATAATAATTGTTTTGTAACTGGGTGTAAGCCGGTTTGATTATAAATCAAAAAACTATAAATAACGCTGAAACTCTATATAAATCAAACTATTGAACCAGTTAGACTATACAAAAAGCTACTCCGTATATAAAGTTGCGTCTTGAAAGTCTGAAAATGTGGATTATTAGTAAATCATAACATTGTTGGCATTTTTCGTACTAACTTTTACGCTAGGCTGTTCTAAAATGGAGTTACATTTTATCAAATGGAAATCAAAACTGCAAATTACAAAAGCAACCTAGTAAACAGAGCTTTATTTAAGCTCAATGGTAAACTGCAATTACATATTTAAAATTGATGAAAATACAAAGTTGAAGAAACACAAAGTATCACTAGATGTAAAGTTTTATTAAAATAAAACAAAGTATACAAAACAAAAATTCAAATACTTATAAAATTTATTTAAAAAGAATTTATATGAATTGGGAAATCCCTGTACAATTAATACGTAACTAATAATTAAAAAAAAAAACTTAACTTTACACATATACTATACGCAGCTAAGTATAACTTAAATGATACAAAATACTTGTCTTTATAATCGATTGAACTCATCACCAAGCTTTCATATTCAAAAATTCTTGATAAATTATTTTTTTGTTTAAAAATATTAACGAGGGTTTAGTAAAATTAAAAGAGCGGTTATTTTTAATACTTTTACATTTCAAACTGATGTTCAAAAACAAAGCACCAGTAAACAAAGACATTTTGGTTTGACACTGCAGAGCCCACAATGTTAGAGTTTAAATGAACAACGTTTCAATGAAAGAAATGTACAGAAAACAAGTTAACTTTAGCAACCAAAATACTGATATTTTTGATTGGTTCAATTGGCTAGACGAGTACCGCGCAAACGTCAAACATTATTTACATTTAAAAAATGAACAAACATTATTTAAAAAAAAAAAACGTAAATTAAATGACTTATTATAATTGAATTAATTAACAACAAAAAAAACACGATTATTATGTTTTCAATTAAACGGAAAACAAACAGAACTTTGTGCTTAATGCTTTCGTTTCAAAAAAAAATTAACAACAAACGGTCACTTGCAAATGGATACGACGAAATAGTCTAGGCCTCGGTAGTTAAGAGAAATAAAAAACGTCAGGTTTGTTTAAAGCGAGGAAGAATTCGAAGGCCGAAAATGTTTACGCGTCGAATGAAGGTCATTTTTTGAAAAGCAAGGTGTGAATAATTTTTTTGCAGGCACTTTTAAGTTCGAACACTTCGGCTTCCACGCATTCAAGTGGAACATATGTAAGGAGAAGTTACACCCACGAATCTGCGTGCGTTCCGTTGTTCTTCGTCGATTTGGCTGGCGGCAGCTGAAATCAGTACAAGTTTAACAAGTCATACATTTTAACAAATATTTGACATATCAACCTTTAATTTTATAAAGCTTTTTTTTAATATATCTCATTCACTAAATAAGTTTTGTTAATCTCAAAAGGTAAATACTTTGCCATACAAAAAACACTTGTCTTTTTTTGCAACCGAACTAACAGTAGAGTACCCGGGTGGCATTTCTCCCCTCCTGCCGATGGTGTTTCCCCCTCCGTAGGTGGAGTGAGCCGGCGAAGCGATTCCGCCACCTTGCGGTTGCCTGTTTGGGTTGTATATCTTGCTAAAAACAACAAAAAAAAAGCAAAACTTGTTTTAAAAATGCGTTCTTAGTATTTTTATAATGTAAAAGCTTTGACTAATATTATGGAATTTGAACAACCTTCTGGGCAACGTTTCCATGGTAACGGTGGGAACGAAGTGGTTCTTGTTCCAACCATCCTTCTTCAGCATGCTGTGGGTCGATTTGTTGGCCCACACGGCCTGCAGCACCTGACCCGCCGCCTTCACCACTCTCGCTTGGTACGGCGAATTGTCCCTGCAAAAATTGTTTGTTCTTATTTCAATACAAAACTGGATAAAATTTTAATGGGAAAAAATAATCTCTCTTTTTGTTTATTTACTTTTTTTTGTTTAAATTTAGTATTGCATCAAACTTTACATGTGAAAAATATAAAATTACGTGAAATACTTCACAAAAATTCAAACTTTTTATTAATGGTGGTGATCCGCTCAATGCCCGCACTTTCGCGCAGGTACTTGACGTTGTCGGCACATTTGTCCACCAGAACCCTGATGGTGTTGAGGACGGCGATGACTGTCGGATCCGAGTGCCGCACCCCGCTGCCTCCTTCCGTACCTCCAGGCAGTTTGTACACGAGATCCTTCATCGCAAACTTTCCTGTGGAATTGTACAATGAGCGGTTGTTGGCATGTTTTTGTACTTTTGGTTTTAAGCGCAACAATTGGAATTATCAACTTGCGCTTGAGGAGATAAATACACATATAAGGAAGCCTTGATGCCTTTAATTTCATTTACTTTTATGATAACCTCTAAATGTGTTAAACCTTATTTTATAATATAATTTTTTGAAACTTTATACTTAAGTAAACATCTACAAAAAGTAAAACTTCGGAAAACCAGATTGAAAGTTAAAATTTTTACCAACCAACGAGGTCCTTGTTTTTCAGGTCCTGGGAGAGGTTTGTGAGACAGATGGCCACGTTCCTCACAATCCTGTCGTTGTCGGTTCTCATGCGGTCTATGATGTCGGGAAGACCTTTCTCCTTGCGAATGATGGCACGGGAAAACACCGCCCACTGTTTGTAAAAAGTTTATATAAATCGATGAGTTTTCTTTAAAAAAATGTTAACCTATACTATTACAAACTATATACTGTACAGAAGTTTAAACAATATAGTAACGTTTATAATTATTAGGCTTGGAAAGGAATGCTAACTAAAGTTCATTTACAATTTAAACATCTGCAAATAAAATTCACCGCTTTACGATAGCAAATAGCAGCAAATAACAAACCTTCCAAACGCCGCAAGTGAGATTGAGAATGGCGCCCAGCGTCGCTTCGGTGATGTCGGGCGAACCCTGGCAGTCAGCTAGTAACTTGCAGTAGGCCTGGCTGGCTTCGGGCTGCCACAAAACGGCGGCACCTTCGGCCAACGCGTCGTTCTCCGGAAGCTGCTCGCCGTAATCTGGTTGCACCGCTGTTAAGAAAAACATAAATTGTTGCTAGAATACCAGGTGAATTTTTAAAACGTACAGTTTGGTTAACATCCATATATAAGCTTAAGCTCGTAAAAAAATGTTTTGAAAGTTTTGTTTTTAGAATTTGAGATCAAGAAAAAAATATCATTAAGTAAAACTTAATAGATACTCGATACTAATAATACTTCTAAAACTTTTACTGCATTATATACAAATAAAGAAAAACAGTCTAATATATAGTCATAAAGTACGAGACTATGTTTAAATACTTTTAAAGCTATTGTTGCATAAAAAACATTTTTTTTACAAACTATGAAAACTTTGAAACAGAAAAAAAAAGTAACATTTTCACGTGAAATATCTATTAAACCGAAAAAATATATATTTCTAAATGGTCACAAGCTTTGTCACAAGCTTAAACAACTGAAGTGAGAAATAAATAAACATTAAATTGCCGCTATAAAATCTCTGAAAGTCGCGCAAGTCCAAATACGGTAAGAATATTCTTCGAGTGTTGAGAAAGCTTTGTTTTCACACTTTCTCTTTTATTGTTGTATTTATTTCAAATTTAAAATGACAAATTTTAGTGATGTTTATATAGCATGAACTATTTTTCATTAAAATTAAAAACTTATTTGTAGAAAGTTTATTATTTTTTAATGTTGTTAAAATATCCAAAATTACCACTATTATTTATTAACACAATCAAGAACTAACACTAAAAAATAACTAAAACAAATTTAGATACAACCTTGTTTGGAGTAGTTTTAGTTTTCTCATTACAAAAACAAATATTTGTTGCAATACCACAAATTAATATTTAACATTAAAACAAATTTAGATTTTTATATAAACTTTAAAACTATTTTTGTCACAGCAAGCACCCCTATGATTAACAAATAAATCATAATTTGATACATATCGAGAAAGGATTGACTATAAACCTATACAAGCATCAATGTTAATGTTTATTCACAGCTTCATTTACAAGTGTACTTGACAAGCTTAATTTGAATAAGAGCAATTATCGATAATTAAATCTTTTGTCTCTAACAATAACTTGTTTCTGAATATGTAACTATTTAACATGAGACTACTTTGTTTTAAATCAAATGAACATTAAAACACCAATTCGTCATTCTAAACACCAACTACCCAACTTTTATTTTCCAGCATAGTTCTTAAGACAATAAAACATCAGAGCTAAAATTAAACCCTTTCCTATTTTATTAAGCCTATGATGTTGTAGTTATCAACAGCAAAAAACAAACTTTTAGGTTTTGACTTGTTGAAGCAGAGGAACCCTGTATCCTGCTGAGGTTCCTGCTGCGCTGCTTCCAGCATGTACAGGTCGTGCCAGTTGTCGGTTTCGTTCTGAAGCTTGAACGTCAAATTTCTCAACACGCAAACACTGTTCTCCGTCGACTGTCAGTTATACAAATAATGCATATATAATCAAATAGAATCAAGTTTGATTGAACCCACTTGGAAGCGCTTTTAATTATCTTATTTTTAAATGCAAAATTCAAAAAAAAAAAAAGGGAACAAATTTTTCATGTAGAATATTGCTACAATCAATTAGTTTGGAACGAAGTAAGATTTTAGGCATAAACACGCCCTAGACAATTCAAAATTACGTCATAATGTTTTTAATTTGTTTATTCATGAACTGCAGAGTTAATTTATAATTCAAATACCTGACAATTGTAGCAATAAACTGCAAAAATATATGTTTTATATGTTTTTAATTTCGTATTTTTAAACAAGTTATATGTATATAAAATTATTCAAAACAAAATAAAAAAATAAAAATTCAGTGAGTCCACTTAAAAGGGATTATTTCGCATGAAACATATGTTTTTTTTTTTTTTTTATAAACTTTTTTATATAAATAGAATGTACAGTGAAAAGTAATTTATAAACTTTATGAAAAACCATGGGTTAGTTTAGTCTATGAAAAAAAAACAAGTAAAACTCAGTTTAAGTATTTTATTAAATCGCCAATTTTATGTAATCATATACTTTTAATTTATCGAGAGCGCAATTACCTAAAATAAACTTCACTTATCTATGCGAAGCTATGAAAACAAATAGTTATTTTATTTTATGAAAAAATAAAATTTGTTAGTTCAAAATTGTTTGTTATTTCTATATAAATATTTATATTTTTATATTAAACATAAAAAAAAATATCAATAATAATAAACTAATAAAGCATACAACTTTTTACATCAGATCAACACCAATCTAATAAAACTAGATTGAATTTAAAATAAAATTTGTTAGTTCAAAATTATTGGTTATTGCTATATAAATATTTATATTTTCATATAAAACATAAAAAAAAATCAATAATAATAAACTAATAAAGCATACAACTTTTTACATCAGATCAACACCAATCTAATAAAACTACATTGAATTTAAAATAAAATTATCATTTCACCTTATTAAGGACCATGCCAGTTTTAGTGTTGGCTTGCACGACATTCATCAGGCTTCTAACCAGCTCTGGACATTCCCTCAGTCGCTTTCTACATTCAGAACTTGCCGTGGAACTCAAATTTCTGTTAATTTTTTTGTTTATTAGATTTGTAAATAAAACGTCCAAACTGAAAACTTCATTAGAATTATATTATCTATGAGATGTGATACATAGCATTTGAAGAAATATAACTAACTAATTTACTTTTTATCAGTATTTTTCAAGTGTATATACTAATAAACGTAGTAAAAAAAAATCATAAAAATAGTTACTAAATAAATTACCTAAAATATAGTTACAGTTCTTAAATAGTATAAATAGCACTAATACAATAAACACAAATGGATGTTGAAAAAGCATACCATTTACACACTTTTTTTTATATGTAAAATACAAACTTTAAAAATTAAAGCAAACTTTAGCGCACTTGGAAAAGTTGTTGTAATAACAATGCCATTCATTCGCAAAGTAAGAAAATAAAGACTTAACAATAAGGTCAACATGTAGAAAAACTTATTAAATGCTCATGTATTTCAGCTATTGTTGTGAATATAACTCACAAAAGAATACGTAGCTGATGCTAAAAACTATAAATACTGTTTACCTGTCTCAAAACACTTGCATCTTATATTTGCTAATAAAGTTATCAAACATCTATCACTGCTAGTAGCTTTGTACTAAATTTTGAAATTTACAATAAAATTTGAAATTTTATTAACATCCTAATAATATATTTACACTAATTAAAAATCAAAGAGTAAACGATAAAGGACATAAACTATGAAAATTTAGAACTAGTTTTCTACTAATAACTACAACAGCTTACAAAACCTATATATTACTAAAGAATTTTTTTTTCAACATATAGGCAAGTTTTGTTAATCCCTATATCGTCCAATAAACATATAATAAATTTCAATGTTTCAATAAACTTTCTATAAATTAGTCTAAAAAAGAGATTTAAAGATCACTAGCTAACTATTGTAATGTGTACTGATTGACTAATGTTATACTAAATTTTATTCACATGCCAACAACCAATAGCTCAATAACTGTTTTTCGAAGTATGTTGGATTGTTACAAAATACACTATATATTTAACTTTTTTAATTGTTTGAAGTATTAACTAAAATTATTTTGTCTTTCTGCATATAACACCTTTAATGATAAAAAACTTACAAAATAGTTTTTTCTAATAGAATATACGAAATAATTTATGCCAATAACAGTTCTTTTTTGACTGAAATCATCTAAAAAAATAATGTTTTACCTAATAACACCACATCCATTAGTGAATAAATCGAGCATGTCTATGTGTTGTGTTTTTCCGCTAGCACTGATTGATTCAGCATAAGGAATTATTACAAGGTTGACGAGAGGTTCTAATCCCAATTCCAACAGTTGACCTTTCAAATCGCGGTGAGCTGATAGATTCCATAAGGTTCCTATCGTTATTTGAAAAATGTTTGAAATTAATTTATTACAATGTTAAGTATTATTTCATAAAAATACAAAATATTATGTATTTACACAGTATAATAAAATGTCTATGGTCTAATATAGCTTCTGGTTTTATTTTGTATACTTTGTTTCAAGACTTAGACATCAATTACAAGACTTTTTAGAAAAAAGTTTAAGTATAAAGACATATCTATATAAAAACTACTGTAAAAAAGTGTTACTCAACTTCTAGTTTAAATCGCCATAATAAACATTAGACTATGAATAGGACTAAATCTTAATACAATAAAATTGCACTTAAATTATATTTACAAAGTATCTCAAAGTAATATTTTAAAATTATAGTATCATAAAAAAAGATCAACAATTAAAGTTTATTACTTAAAAGTTTAGAAAAATATCTTTTTTATTGTTTTTTTAAACTCAACTGTTTCTAATTTTTTAACATTGTAAAACATATTGAAATAAGAACTTACAAGTAAATACTATGAAGAACTTATGACCAATTAGTGTTCTCACAAGACTATTGGATATTTAAACGAAAAAAACAGAATAAATCTTTTTCAAAAACAAAACAACAAATATACCAAAAAACAGACCTTACAACTAAATACTATGATAAACGTATGGTTATTAAACTTCCAAATCAAAAAAAAACGCTTTTAAAAAACGAAAAACCAACCCGTAGCTTGTTCCCTGATGGAGTTGTTCTCGGAGCTTCTAACCAGTCTGCAGATGGCGGGCACTCCCTCGCACTTCTTGATGGCGATCTTGTTGGCGTCTTCTCCGTACGAAATGTTGCGCAGGGCGCCGCAAGCGTGCAACTGAATCTGCTCGTCCGGGTGATCGAGCAACCTGACCAGTGGCGGTATTCCACCTTATATTAAAAAAAAAAATAATAACAGTAAAAAAAAAGTGGTTTTTGAATATATAATAAAATAAAACTTTTCAGAAATAAACATTAAGCATGTCAGTTTCGCAAAAGTATCCTATACGTACTTAGTTTTTTTAATTCAAAACTAACAAAACGTGTTAATTTAATTAAGTTATTTATAAACACACTTTGAAATAAAATTTTAACAAAATAATGTAATTCAGTTTTGCTAAATATCATAAAATAACTCTATTTTTTACTTTAAGACTGAAAAATTGCTGACTGTAAATTAAATATATTTATCTCAATCCTTATTTTACGTAACACAACTAACGGAGGTCTTTGACTTGTTTTTTGAGCGACTCGTTGTTGAAGGTGAGGTGCTGAACGTACGCGGCGGCGTTCAGTTGCACCACCGGAACGTTGTAAGACAACATCCTGATCACTTCCTCCAACGTCGGCGTCTTCCAACCTCCCAAACTGTGTAAATTATGATCATATTGTAAAAAAATTTAATATGCACAAGAGTTGATCATAACTTCTGTCAGAATAGATACATAATATTCTTAATTGGTTTTTGAGCTGTTAAGGACAAAGGGGTTTTAAACACTTTTTTCACAATTTGATCTTATTTTATATAGTTTTTACTAAGCTACATGATGCTTCTTACAGATTTAAAAAATTCAAAATAGTTTTGAATGCGCAAACTAAAACGGCGAATAACTTAAAATCACTAAAAATCTATCTTCTCCTACGTTTTTTGAGATAACTACCTCAAATTTTCAGGAAATGTTCCTTGCAATATTTAGGAAATTCTGTCGGAACAAAATTTAAACATATAAATATTATAACAGAAAAAATGTTTTTTTTGTTTACTTTTTAAATAAAACTTATATTTTTTAATTTTGTTAAAAATTTTTCCGACAGAACTTTCTAATTATATCAAAAAACACTTTCTAAAATTTTGAAGTAAATATTCTAAAAAACGTAGAAGAAGATAGATTTTTAGTGAAATAGTCTATTTTCGCCGTTTCAGTTTGCGCCTCCCATAAGGAACCTATTGTTGCCTCCGACTTTGACCGGCTATATCTCAAAAAAAAATTTGAATTTCAAAATCTGTAAAAAGCATCTTGTAGCTTAGTAAAAACTATATAAAATAAGACCAAATTGTAAAAAAAGTGTTTTATATCCTATGCCCTTAATACTAATAGTTTTTAACTAACAGTGTTGATGGAATCATCAAGAAAAAACAACTATGCTAACAAATAACTTTAATTAAAAGGTGGCAAACTGCATATTAATATATCAAATCATGATAATTATAAAAACAGTTGTAAAACTAATTGGTAAATCTTTAAGAAATGTTTATCAGATCACAAAATAAACGCCATAAACATGCATTTAAAAATTCTGTAGAGATTACAAATCATTTTAAAATGTTTTGATGTATAACTTTTACATAAACATACAGAACTGCATTGTTTTATCATTACTAATTTTGTTCATGTAAAGTACTTATGGCAAAAACTTTTTATTTTTCAGTATTATTTCTAAACAACAATATTCTATCTAAAAATGAGACATAATAAATAATAGTTATAAATAGTTATAAAATTACATTTTTGTAACCCAATAGAAATAATTTACTAACATAATAAAATAGTGTACTATGCTTTATTATGTGTTAGCTTAAACTACAGTTTTAAACTTTACTTGGTAGTTAGTTAATAAAATAAAACAAATAAATCTGCATTGAATATTCAAAATAAGTTTATTATTTATAAAAAGTTTAAAATATTATATAAAAAAAATAATTAGGTTCTAAAACCCTAATGATATATTGGGATATGTGCTAATTTAAATTCAACTTAGGTAATGCTTTTCAACAAATTATTTTTTAATTGTGAAAATATAAATAATATATATATATAAGTTACCCGTCAAGAGTGGCGCGGCTTCCGCTTTCGACTTGCGCAAGAGGCGCGCTTCCCCGTGGAGCTGCAATCGGAAGATTGTTCGCTTCTTCGCTCGAATCACTCGAATATCTGAATGGTGAAGTTCATTGATTAACAGTAAAACCATATTTAAATTAGTTATACGTTATTAGTAAAATAAAAAGGAGTCCTAGAGAGATTAGGTAGGCAATACTCTACAAAACTACTTATATTAAACTGCGAAGAAACAAGGGGAATTTTGTAATTTTAGAAATTCAGTACTAATTAACATTTATATTTTTTGAACACCAAAGTCAATGTTTGTATCTGTTATAACAGACAAGTATAGGTGTTAGTTCTGTAATGCTAAAAGTAGTTGTAATTTACAATTAGATTAGGTCAAATTAAAAAAATAAAAAATAAAAAAAAGAACAGGGTTAAATCAATATTTTTTTTTATATCTATTTAAAAATAATATGAAGTAATTATATTCTCATTACTACAGCAAAAAAGCAATTTATGATATCTTATATACACAAGCTAATTGTGTTTAAGTTTATTTAAAATATCAAAACTTGCAATATTTTCATCCAGCATTTCTGATGTAGATCGATACGTTTTTATTTTTACAATAGATTACACAGAGTTTGATTTAATCAAAAGCTATTAAAAAAGTACCTGTTTAAGAGAAACAATAACATAAGTATGCAAATTTCCCGAAGGACCTTCGTTTGAGCGCTTAACAAGAACTTAATTGAATTACAATACCAAGTCAATTAACTTACAATAACTACTTAACAGTTTAATTAACAAACTTTAAAGACACATAGAATAATATAACTATTATAGCCATTATACATCTTAAAAAAAATTCTTTGAAAAAAAAAACTTCAAAATACTTTAACAGTATAAATCAAAAAAAAAAACAGCTAAACGACTGTCGAACAAGAACTTGTTTTTGCGATTTTCAAGTGCCACTCACCCAACTTGCAGTGACAATTATGACGTAACAACAGCTTGTACAATGCTGCACGTAAGAACGACGGCAATAATTAAAAAAATAAATAATAAATATATATTGCTTAGTAGTCAGTAAAAAACATGATATAAAACTTACTTTTCTCCGCTTTCATCTGAAGTGACGCTGTCTGGTTTTTCGTTGGCGTCCAAACCGTAATCATTGTCTTCTCCGCCGTAATCGCTGCCCCTGCTCAATATATTCACTATGCAGAAAAATATTGAAGACAATTTATAATGTTCAAGTAAAACTACATTAAAGTTTATAAGAAACTTTTGATAAAAAATTATGCTCGTCACGCGCGCTTCAAACAGCCGAGATGAAAGTTCTGAAAAAATTAATTTGGAACAAAACGACGGTCGCGTTAAAAGGCGCGACATTACAAAAAAAGCTCTGAACAAAAGTAAAGAGAGGAGCGGTTCGAAACGAGCTGTGAATGGAAACTGCGAAGAGAAGAAGGCGCGCGGCAGGGTAAACAAAGGCAACGCTCTGATCAAGTCTGCTCTGCAGCGAAACCAAACATTCAGCTCTTTTTCACCGGTGTTAAAGTGCCCAGCTAGTTTAATGTAATTTTTGTGTAGTGAAAATTGCCATTGTTGTCGAAAATTGTCGTTGTTCTTAAACTTTTTTTTTCGTACCTGTACTGCTTTCAATTTGTTCCGCTAAGTTTATTAGAAGAATCGAAATAATTGCCGTGACTGGCTTTTGTACAAACAATTGCCAAACAGTGTTCTGTTGCAACTTTGCCGCAAAGTTACAGTAGACTATTTATTTAAATTCAAACGGTACTTATAGAAAAATAAAAGTGAAGACTTAATTTATAATTTAGAAACGGAAGCTTCTTTACTTTAATTTGATTAATAAAAAACCTAAAAGTTTATAAACATTCAAAATTAAAATTGAAGCCATTTTCAGTTTCAGTGAAAATTCGCACAACCAATTGCAAATGCGTCACCATAAAATCCATCAACAAATATTTACACTTGACAAAAACTCAGTCACACCTCTCTTTTTTTGCAGTTATATATTGTTACAAATGGCTTTTTTATTATATACTACTGTAAAGAAAATGGCCATTTTTTTTAGTTTTAAAGGTTAAAGTAAAAATGTTTTTATAGGTTCATAAATCAAACTGTTTTTTTGTTAGCTTCGAGCTGCTAAAAAACAATATTCAAAACCTAAGAAAAATTAATAAAAGACTACCACTAAAAAGAAAAGATTAATGTTTTAATAAAAAATAAAATGCTGGATGTTTTTAAACTTTAGTAAGTAGCAAAAAACTTTGTAAGTTCAAACAAAGGGTCGGCAAACTACGGCCAGTGAGCTAGATGCAGCCCGCCATGAAAAAAAGCAACCCACTCAGGATGTAACTTTCTGCGAAAGGAAAAAGATATGGCTACGTCATGTACTATAGCTAAAAATCAAAAACGTAGAAAAATTAAGATTAAGATTTTTATAATACAACTTAAATTATGGTTTTTTTTCACTTGTAAATAAACTGTGCCAGCTTTTTTTTTTCACAACATATTAATTTTTTATGAAAATTTTTAAAGATTTTTTTAATAAGACTCGCAAAGAAATATCTTAAGTAAATCTTTCCTGTACCTCAATAAAATGCTGCTTCTACCTACTTTTATCAGTGATCTGAGTAAAATTTGAAATAAAAACTTACGCATCATCTTCTCCCAACCCGTATTCTTCGGCATGGAACTTTTCAGGCGTCCTGACGACTTCCTCACGTGGAAAATCCCTGATAGACGGTGGCATCGAGCCGTCAGTGGCATCGTAAGAAACTTCAGGAACAGGTGTTCGGTTATCGCCGTACGAAGATCCGCTTGCAGTGCTCGACGAACTTAAATTGTTGAGAATTATTAGAAAAACTGATAAAACTTCTTAAATATTTATTCCTTTATTTTTATATATTTTCTAATACTTTTTTTTTGTTGTTTAAAGTACACAAATATAGTTTAAAAAATATATAACTAAAAAAAAACTACCCGTTTTAATTTAAATAGCCTGACTATTTATATATTCAACTGTAATTGATTATTTCAAAACAAGGTAATGTTAATGGTAAAAAGAACAAAACAAACTTTCTCCTTAAGAGAGAATCTCTGTCTGTCATTCCGTTTGCTGGATGATCTCCTCCTCCGTTTGGACTGTAAAAGTTATATAAACATAAAAATAAATGCACCAAAGGCTTATGTATCAGTATTGATTTTTGATAAATAATATTTAGTAGTAACTCAGTATTAAAAATTACTTAATCAAAAAAATAAGCTTGTAAAAAAAAAATTACCTAAGAAATATGTTTTACAATATCTTTGATATTGCATTACTAAGAAATTAGTTTTAGTCTAGATTTTAAAGCAAAGTTTATATCCATATCAAACACAACTAATACTTTTTATAAAGTACAAACTTAAAATTTTCATATTTATAAGTTATTTTATATTAAATATTTAAAAAAAGAAACTATTTAAATGTTAATTACAAAAAAAAAGTCTAAGAAGTTAATGTTTTAAACAGATTTCTTCAGCCTTAGAAAAAAAGTATTTGTTTTTGTTATTTTACCTCATATGTTTAGGAATTTGTTGATGATGAACTCTTTTTTCTGTCACAGTTTTTGTTACAGTTCTTGTCTAAATTTTTTTTTTTACTTTTGATTTAAATTGTGTATATTTTAAAGACTTTTAAATGTCAATAATTAAACTTAAATTACAGGCAGAAAGTATATGCTCATACTTTTATGCTTTATCTATTTACTACAAATATCTCTCAAATATAGAAAGTTTATGAACTAATAGAAATAGTGATTGACTTTTAAACATCAGTGAGTAGATGCATATGAAAACTTAAAACTTAAATTCAACTTGTACTGAAGTTTTTTTTTTACAGACTAAGTTCGCTTAGAAAATAAATGCAAGTAGCATTGGAAATTTAAAGGCATGTAAAGTTTTGCAAAAACTCAATAAAGTTCTAGTGCTTTCATATATGCTTTGAGCATATTTGTTCAATAAAACTTGAAAGGTCAGACGTATGTGCATAGATAACAAGTGGCAAGTACTTTGCTAACAAGTCTTGATACAAACACTTTAGACGCCTTCCATATGGAGAAATTAATATTTCTAATAATAGTAACATGCTTGAAATGTTTCTCATCATACTATGATCAGCCATGCGTCACACTCAAAACTCATCAACGTAACACAAAACTTATGAATGTTCTTCACTCAAGCAAAAATATTGGATATAATTGAATTTTTTATTACTATGCTAGATATCTATTATTAAAAATAAGATGTAATAAAAAAATTATCACAAATCAACTTATCATTAACTTTAAAAATTGTTACTTTATTGACACAAATAGATACTTTCTACTACGATTATGTAGTAAATTAAATAAATTTATATGAATGTTATTTTAACTATATAAAAATGTTTTTTTAAATTTCAAACTTTAGTTTGAATGATAAGGCAATTAATAGTTTCAAACTAAAAAACAGCAAGGTAATGGAAATAAAACAAACATTAAGATAATTTCAAATCTAAAAATGGCACATATAGAAGTAAATGTATTTACTAATTTGAACAAGCAAAACAGTCTAACCTAGTTTGACCTAAACAATCATTTATTTTAGCCTTTTTTTAATTTAAATATCACATATACACCTTTACAATTTATTATAACTTTAAGCAAACACGGCAGAATCTGCATTAAAAAAATTCAACAACTAAAATGGACCTTAACAGTTTTTTCGTTGCCATCCTCGTCGATGAGCACAGAAGTTTCTTCTTCCGGATCGCCGTACTCCTCAGTGTGAGTGACGTAAACATCCGGGTGGTACCCGTCTGATCCGCCTGAATATGATCTCTGATCCTAGGAAAATATTTTTCTATTATGTGACTTAAACAGTAATTTTGTAATGTTGTTGAATGTAATTGTATCTAGAGACAAAGTTGCAGTTTTACCAGAGTTATTGTCAAAAAAAAGTTTTAATCAACTATTAAAAACTTAATTTAACTGTGTTAACATTTGAATTTGGTTCTAAAGAAACTTATAAAAACTGTTTTTTCAAGAAATTTATTTATACCTTAATACCATTTGACACATATAAATTATTTATAAAACATTTACTATTAAGTTTCATATTTTCTATATAACAAAAAAATAGCTTCTACTAATATGTACTGTGTAGTTTTAAACAAGCTACAGACATTCATACTTTAATTCTCTAAACTTTTTTTTTATTAGTGATGCTTAAAATAAAATTATAAAATAAGTTATAAGTATATATTCCAACAATAATTATTAATTATTTTAAATTCACACGCTTAAAAAAATTAAATTAACAATTATATTTATTTTAAAAAACGGTTGAATTAATTTGATACAACAATAACTTAATTTTTATAATACATTTTTTTTATAAATTAAAAGTATGGACTAAAGCTATTCAATTATATTAAGTTCAACATTTCAATGGATTATAAAACGATAAAGTATACTAAAATAAATGTAGTAAATGTTTCTTATAACTTAGTTTAACTTATTTCTTAATATACAAAGTAAAATATATCAACTTTTTAAAGCTAAAATTCTTATTTAGTTTTAAAAAGTAATAAGTAGTTTAAAGTTAAAACTCGAATTTTTAAAATAACTAATTAATACAATACAAATCTAATTGACAAATAAGTATGTAATTGAGGAAGTAATAAGGCAATAAACAGGAAATTTATCTCAGATTACTTCAAATTAGACTGATTAACAAGACTGTATTACTTAAGTAAAAAAAGGCAATTTTGAAGGAATTTGGACACCAATCAAAACATAACTACAAAAATTAAACTTCATTTCAATTTATGAAGCTAAGAAGATTTGGTGAAATTAATTAGAAAATGTTACAAAACTAGGTAATCAATTGTTTATATTCACTAAAAAAGTAACTAACTATGTTTTTTAATTTGGTAAGTATCAAAAATTTAATAACTTAACTTAAATAGTTTTATAAATTTATTTAAAGATCATCAAAAGTTTCAAAATTGAAAATTATATTTTAATATAGATTTTTTCTTTATTCAATTTTTTTTTTTAAGCTAATACAAAAATAATATTGCCCAACTGAAAATTATATTTTAATATAGCTTTTTTCTTTATTTAATTTTATATATTTAATTATTTTTTTTAAAGCTAATACAAAAATACTATTGCCTAACTCAATTATTTTGTAACAAATAATAATGGTGTCTTTATAAGATATAACATCTTATACTTGTGGCTAAAACTGATAGTAGTTACCTTTGATTTTTAAGCATATTAGTCTAAAAATTCAGTAGAAGTTTAAAATTCTAAAGGACTATTTTGTACATTGCCAAAAGGTGAAATTCTAAATATGTAAAAAAAAAGAAGTAAATAAGCCTAAATTAATAACCAGCCCATACTATTTTCTACTAGCTATATCTCACTACACAGTTTCAAGTGTCAATAAGTTGAGTGACAATCAAATAACAGTATCAAAAATAAGAAAAACACTAAGAATTTTTAGGTAAATACAACTACAATTTAAAAGATACTGAGATAATACAGCCACAACATTTTTTTTGATAAAAAGTAATACTAAATAAACTTAGTAATAAATAGTCTATCTAATATTTTTTTTTTCTCAAAATATAAAATAATAAACAAAATTAGTAATAGTAAATCTAATGACAATAAATTTTAAATAGTCCTACTATGTATTAATTTGTTTTATTAACAGGGTTGCCAAATTTGTTTAGCAAATTTTCTCCAAGTTTTCAAAATTTTCCTCCAGGTTTTTAAAAGTACACATTTTTAGGTCTATTTTTAGCTTAAAGTTATGTTTAAGGTAAAAAACTGTCTTAAATAGTAAAAAAACATTGAAAAGATACTGTAAAGCTACACTAAATGTGTTTTTTAATAATAAAAACTTTGATGATGACAAAAATTTTATATCTATAGGATACATTTTTTGTGTCAAATCGAAATTTTACTACTTAAAACATGTAAAAATTGTTTAAAATTCCAGGTTTTGAGATTTTTTGGTAACCCTGTATTAAATAGAAATACTATATTTTTTATAATATATTTTACTTTATAATTAAACGTGTGCCTTAGGGAATAATGAATAAAATCATTTTAACGAACAACAGTTTGGAAACAAATACAAGCTCAAAAGGTAAATAAACCACAAGTTATACTGCAAAATAATACTTAAAATCATAATGTAATTACCATCATAAAAATATTTTCAAAGCTTTAAAATAAAAATAGTTTTGAGAAATTTTTTTTTTAAATATGTTGTGATGTATAACTAATATTTTTAAAAACACAACTATCAATAAGAAACATTACTATCTAAAAAGACTCAAATTTTAAAGTATGTAAGATGAGTTGTTAAGACTATAATTACATTTAAAGTAAAAAAAAGAACAGTGTACCATATCAAGCTGCTGTTTGACAAGTCGTTTTTCTTCTTCAATTTCTTTTGCTAGTTTAGAAAATTGTAATTCTTGTTCGTGCACAGATTCTAAAAGGTTAGATGAAGATCCAACTGTTGAGGATAATGAGCTGCCAACTGAGTCACTTTCTGCGCCTTCTAATGTGTTTTTGTGATAACTTGATGATGTATTGTGTGATAATGATGTTGCCATCTATACTTAGCTCATGAGCAACATTTAATGCTGTACAAAATTTTAACTTAATAATTATGTATGAAAACTCATATAACTTAAGCATATATTAGATAAAAAAACATTTATTGACAGTTATTTCAAACTTGATGCTTTATGCATTAAGTTCTAAACAGAGTAATTTAAATTAATATAAAATATATGTATAACTTGAACACATATTATTAGTAATTTTTTAGACCAAATAACTTAATCTTTCTATTTAAGAATTTGCAAGCCTAAGTAAATTAGGTTTATGGGTTAAGTTTACAAGTTGTTAAGAAGAAACTATTTAAAAGTAGTAATACAAATGAAAAGTTTATATTTGAGCATTAATGTTTTTTTGTTAAATATAACTATTTAAAAAAAAAAAAAAATATCATTCATTAAGTCAAATTTTATTAAAATCAAAACTAGCTGTGTTTTTAAAAAGCTTGAATATTTTTTTGAATTTAAAAATTTAAAACAGTCCAAATCATTCTACAGTTTCAAGCTACTATCAGTCTAAAATTTATATTTAGTTTTAATTTCACTTTTATACTTAAACTTAGCTTGTTATTTGTTGTCATTATAATTTTAAATCTGTTAGTTACACTATTTGTGTCATAAAACTAGGCAAACATTTTTTTGTAAGTTGTATTATAAGATTTTGAAACATACTGAAGTATTTATATAAACTATATAAACAGTTATTTATTAAATTCTATTAAACCTTAAACTTACATTAACAAAAAATTGATTAACTAACTTCCAACAAGTATAGAAAAATCAAATGTTCTATTTTCTATTAAAATGTAATACAGTTGATTTAATTTATTTTCAGTTCAGTTCAATAAAATAACTAGTAAAAATAACATTTATCTTTTTTACAATAGTGCATAACAAAAATACAAATTCTTGAAGTTTTTAATGATCATAATATGCTAAAAAAATAATTAAAAAGATAATTAAGTAGAGAATACTTTAAGTAACATTAACTTTAAAAAAAAAAAATAATAATTTGCTATTTTGTTTTTAATTTTTTTTTTTCAACCCAGTTTTAAAATGTGTTTATTTTTTTATTTTATAGTTTTGCTTAAAAACTCAGGAATCTATTTTTTTTTACTTTGTTTATTACAAAACTTTGATTAGTAGATTATTAGGAAAATCAAGGAATTATAAAACCTTGATAAATTGTTATATGTTATGTTTTCATGTGTGTTATTCAACTTGACAACATAAACAAAACTTGATCAACTTTAGTGCTTCCTTCA
>NW_028140548.1:0-23526 GCF_965202585.1 Thalia democratica | reverse complement strand
ATTAACTTTTATAGAAAAAAACATATACTGTTTGTTTTCTTAAAATTGTTTGTTTTGAAAAGTTTATAAAAGTATGATGCATTTATAGTAATTAGTTATCACAAAATAATTTTCACTAAAAATTGTTACAAACTGTGCCAAAACATACTTATATTTGGTAAAACTATTTAAAAAATTGAATCTGAAATTGTATGTTTTGTTGTACATGTTTGCTTGTATGAATTTCATATTACTACTAAAAAATGTAACTACGATATAATTCAAATACAACCTTTTTCGTTTTGGTGAAGTCATTAAAATTTTAGATTAGGTTTAATTATTTAAATATCATAATTAATATTATAATAGTATAATTCAGTATTGTGAATTGTTAATTTACTACTTCTTCTTGTAAAATACTCGCAATAGTATAGCTAAGATGGATCCTTTGGTTGTTTTTTCTTGTTTAAAACTTATACTTAGTATAATTTATTTGTGATAAAAGTTGTTGTTTAAACAGCTAATATATTGCAAACAGCATTGAAACCAAATTTGATAAAAGGCAATTTTGTTTTATTAGTTTTCAACAAATCATCATCAAGTAATAACTGGTTGAATAAGTTAAATTACTATATAACTAAAGTACTTGTGCATTTAAACCAAATAATCAATACATACATGTATGTGTGAATTAAAAAAATATATCATTTAAAAATAATGTACTGTTGAGCAGATTTAAAAAATAGACAAAATCTTAATGTTTCTTCTTGAAAAATAATTGAAATTATCTTATTATAACTGATTAGTAGAAATCAATTTTAGTTTTTATCAATTTAATAAAGTATTATGTATACAGTTGTTTATAAAAGCTTAGCGTAAAAAACTATTAAATGATTAGTAAAATAATATTTCAAAAACTATTTTATTCAATTTTAACTAAGAAAAATTTAAACCATGATACAATATTTTATGTGTTAATAACTTATTTGCATTTTAAACTGTAGCTGCAAATTTATAATACAAACCAAGGAATTCCAATATAATTTAATGTACATTTTGAATTCGGTTTTTAATTAAAAATTTTCTTTTATAAACCATAAAAGTTCAAAATTAATTTAGTTCTACAATTCAAAAACATTTAGTTCTTTTATCTAAAAATATTTGAAATAACTGCTAATAGTAAAGAAACATTTTTCAAACTTTCGAACGTATATAAAAACTGAAGCCAATTATTTTTGCATGTAATTAGACATTAACTAGTTTTACATTCAATCTTATGTTTTTAATTTAATATTAATATAGATAGATGATTTAAAGTGTAGCGATCTTATAATAAAACACTTCACAACTAAGTATCTATTGAAATATATAATTATACAGTTTTATATTTCAAAAGACAAAAAATATTATTAACTTTCTAAAAAAAAATTTTAAATATATAAGGTTAAGGCTTTGTGCGGTTCAAACTGAAATTCGATACTAAAAATTTGCAAATTGAAATCAAGCAATGATGTGATACAGCAAATGACGTAAGCATCTTTTTTGAATAATTTAGTTTCCTTTGAGTTTTGGCAACTCATTTAATAACTATAAACATAGGTAAACAACTTAAAGTTCAAAACTTGAAAAAAAAAATTAAAAACGGAAAAAAAACTGATATCTTAAATTTTAAAAGTTAAAACTCATAAAATTAGTTTAAACTTAAATTTCTTCTTTTAAAACTTATATTATCAATAAAACTAATAGAGTTAAAGTTAATACAACTTGAATGATAGTTTAATACTTTAAAAATGTGTTTAGAAGTTTAGTAATCTTTAAAAAGCTGAAGTATAAGACCTTAAAAAACCTAATTTTCTTCTTTTTAGATTATATTAACAATAAAATTAATAGATTTAAGGTTAATACAACTTGAATGATAGTTTAGTACTTTAAAAATGTGTTTAGAAGTTTAGTAGTTTTCAAAAAGCTGGAGTATAAGACCTTAAAAAACTAATAGTTTTGTAATACGAATATTTGAAAAATAGTAGAGGAAAGTGTTTGATATAAAATACTAATAATATTTCATTTATTTAAAGCAACGAAAAATAGTTAATATAAAAAGCAACGAATTAACTTTTTTGTTGTTAATATTACATAATTGTTGTACAAGAATTCATATACTTTTATATTTATTACAGTAATAGTTTATCTTTAAAACATTTATTATTTTTAGGAAAACTGCTCATTTGCAGTAAAAACTTATGACTGTTATGACAACCGATGTATTCATTAGTTTGTGTTTTGTTTACTATTATTTGAGAGCAACATTTTTTTTTGGTCAATAATGACGTAACTTAAGTTTTTGGTTAATTCAATTTAAAACCCTTAGTCTTTTTTTAATATAACAATACTGAATTAGCACATTTACGTGAATGTCTTTAAACTTAGATTCATTGGTATTCAACAGTGGAATAGAAAACGGAATTCTACTGTTTTGTGTCTTAAATGCACCTGCATTGACTCAGTAAAGAATATTTGTGTTTTGTTGATTTGACATGTCTTGTAAACTTGTATGATTATTATCAGTCGCGTTAATTATTTGAGGTTTTTTGTATTTGTCTTTCAATAAACGGTTTATTTATTTTTTTTTAAGATGCTGTTATTACTGAATTTATAAATATTTAAGTTGTAGTTTATTATTAAAGAAACAAAAATCTAGAAAATTAAAAAAACATTACTGAAATATATTTTTAGCAAACCTACTTTTTCAAATTCTTTGTACTCTTTAAGCAGTATTAAGATACTAAAGAAGTTAGTCAAAGTTAGTTCAAACTGCATAAAAGTGGTATGTAAATAATAATTAGACAACTAATTGTTATAAGTATTTTTTTTTGCTTTAGCCAAGAAGTGTATGCAATAAAAGTAAAAATAATACTATGGATAACTAAATAAAATAGTGCAAAACAGTTTAATCAAATAAAATTTAAAAAAATCATTATGTCAATATTACATTACTACTGAATATTTAAATTAAAAAAAAAAAAAAATCTTTAAAAAACACATCATTAATTTGAAATATAATTAGCACTATTTAAATTCTTGATCCTTAATTTTTATTTACTAATTACTTAGTATTAATGTTATATTTACTTAATGATTTAAAATTTCATTTGATTATTCTGTTTCGCACTATTTCATTTAGTTATCCATCGTCTTATTTTTATTCTATTTTGCAAGCCTGAAAATCCTTTACAAATGAAACCTCGATGCCTTTGTCTAAATAAATAAATATAATATTAGCTTTAGCTTTGAATTTTAATCAATGGTAATCAGTGTGTTTAAATCACTTAAAAACGTTTAATACCTTAAAAACTCTTTCAGAACTGAAAATTTTAATTTACATAAGTTTTAAGCCTTTTTATAAAATTACAAAGTGTGGTTAATATGAGTTAATTACTCACAGTGTTTTATTTGTACATTATAAATATTTTCTCATACTATGTAAATTATCAGTAGGATTAATGAACACATTTACTTTTGTATAAAAAAACGTATTTGTTTATTAAAATTGTTTAGAATAAAATAAATAACGATTTAGTTATATATTAGTTTGGCTTATGTCTAAAATACATTTCAAACTTATCTTAAATTTTCACACTAATCATAGTGACGTAATGATCAAATAAAAACAATTGTTTGCTTTTGTAATAAACATAAATTATATAAAACAAAATAATACTATTGCGAAAAAGAAAAGGGTATTTTTACTGCTGTTATGCGGTTTACACTAAACTGTATAACTATAAATGTTAGGCCAGTTTAAGATAAGTTACAAAACTGTTATGAATTTCATAAGTTAAAATTAATTTAAAAAAATTCTATTAAATTTAAACCTTGTATTAAAGAATACTTCAAGCTTACTACGACTTTGATTTAATAAAACTTTAATAACGCTTATTTCAAATTTAATAACAGGTAAAACATAACTAGTAATTTTTGTTTTGGTATTAGTTCCCTAAATAATATCAGTACTTATTCAGTTCTAAAGAATGCTTAAAATAGAAAATTAAAATAAAATAAATGTTAACTAACCCCATTTTTATATAGATTACTTTATTGCATGGTCAAAAATTGAACTGCGCTTAGTAGCTAATAAAACATTCGTTTACATTACTTAATTTTTGTTTTAAATCTAACTCTATTTATGTTAGTCAATTAATGTTACATTTATGAAAGGTGCTCTAAAAAATGAAAGATAAAAATAAAACATATACAACCTGTTCAAAAATTATGATTTCATAAAGTCTACTAATTCTGACATTTTTTCTTTTTTTTAGTTTGTCAAGACTAACCGCTATACTATCTGCATATATTTGTCCATATAAGTGGAAAAGTAAGAAACTATGTTATAAGCAATTACTTTGCTTACGAAATCTTCAGCTCAGTTCTTACAGGCCTCTTACTGTGGCAGAATTTTAATACTATTATATCTTGTGGTAATTTTTATTCAAGGCAAAAGTCATCTTGTACTAATAATTTGTATAGTTAGCTAAAATAATTATAAAGTTATTGTTTAGATTATATGTAACTATTCATTATGAATTTAATCAGATTTAAATAAATTCATATTATTATTTTAATTCTATAAAGTTCAAACACGTTTTATTGATGATAAAATAAACTTTTCTCTAGTATAAAAATAAACAAACAGGTTAGATTTTTAATAAAAATATCAAAACTGTTGATTTTACATTAACAAGTTAGTTGTTAATAAAGTTATATTATTGATAGTTCAAAGTATAAAACTAAACTTTATAATATCTTAATATCTTTTTAAGTTTTATTACCGTATTATTTTTTATGAAAACTTTATTATCAACCAAAGTATTATTATTTGTTCTAATTAATGTAATTTCAACTACCTAGAATAGTTGTTAAAAATAAGTTAATTCTTTCAGCAACTGTTGGTTAAAAATTAAAAAAAAACAATAAGATTGTTGTTAAACTCAACTGTTTGTTTTAACTGAAACATGATGTTATTAATTTTGAACCTATTTTTAATGAATCATGCTGAATGTTTAAATTGTCTTTTTTTTAATAGTAAACTTTATTAGAAACTTCAAAACTTTCTTTCATCTACACATCTGTCTATAGTTCATGACATAGCGTAGCGTGTTATTTTTGTAAAGGGTGCACAAAACTTACTTAATTAAAAAAAATCCCCTTACTTAAATTTTTTGTTTTAAGCTTAATTAAAACCTTATTTTAACTACTACGATTAAAATAAATTTGAAGTACAAAACGACTAGGCAACTGCTCAAAAAAATACATATTTGTTTAAAAATTTTCATAAAAACTATATCGAACTTTTTTTAACTAATAATAAGTTATAGTTTTCTATACTTCGTCAGATGTAAAGTAACCACAAGAAATTAATACTTAACTTCTTAATAACAAACAATTTTTTTATCTAAATAAAATTTGAAAGCAACTAAGAAGAAAATAAACTAAGTTACTAATATCTTCTGAAAAATATATCTAAAATACTTAAACAACATTTTAAGATAAAAAACAAAAAAATACAAAATAAAGTTTATTCATGTATGCTTAGCATAACATATGTAAAACAAACTATAGTTATTAACATTACACAATAACAAAAATGTTTATCTAAAACATGTGAAAAATTTCAAAAGAGTTGAAAATATTCTCAGTAAAAGTTAAAACTAGAAGGCTGAGTATAGTCAGACTTTGCTTTAAATATATACAATTAGGAAACATATTAAAATCTATTTGATAGTTAAATAATTGCAAACCAAAAAAAAAATAATTTTAAGATTAAATTAAGTTTAAATCAAATTAAAAATCAAATTATAAAAAAAAATTATTTTAAATTTACATTACATATAAAAAAAAAAACAAAAAAAATCAGGATTATTTTTAAATTCACCGAACAATAATAATATAAATAACAAAGAACGTTAATATATATATAACTGTTTGTAAACTTACAAAACTCAGATTCAATATTTACTTATACAAATGAAGACATATTAATACAATAATAATTAATTAATTGATTAAACGACAAAATTTTCAAGCCTGGGACGATGCACCAAAAAACTTTTCAGTTATCGAGTCACACACCATTTTAGTACCTTTTAACCATGCTAGAGACGTTATTATTGTCTCGGATACTAAAAAAAAAGTTAAAGTAAATAAACATCTAAACATCTTTTCAAAACAAAAAAGAGTTTAAAGTTCTAAAATTTATTATGTTAACCAGAAATAAACTCGTTTTAATAGATTTTAACTTTATTTTATATGTGTTTTTTTTAAGATTTCATATTTAAAATTTGGATCAACCTTAATCAAAATAATATTATGTTTGTTTTGTGTCTCATTTTAATATTTTCGTTTATAATTTTAGTTTTAATGCTAAAAGGTTTAAATTTAACTTATTTTCTTGTTTTTACCAACACCATTTATTTTAAAGTACTAAAGTAAACAGTAAGTTACAGTAATCTAAGCAGTAAAAAGACGATTTAATATGTATCAAAAATGATCAGTAATAGTTTTTTTTTTCAACAATTATCACTAAAGGTTCACCTTTAAACTTAATATAACGCTTGTTGAAATAACACATTTTTTTAAAAATTTTAGCATTAAAATATCACAAGTATTTTAAACAAAAGTTTAAAATAAAATTTTTCTAACAGTTTTTCATTATAAACCAAGGCTATATTTTCGGATTTTATTATTAAACTTAGACTTAAGTAAATATAAGTATAAAATTTGCTTCTATTTATCTTGTTTACAAATTACTTTAATTTTATTGATTCTTTTTGTGCTGAAACTAAGGAACTGAAAAGTTAGTTAAATACTTAAATAAATTGTTTTACAAATTTTTTAAATCAAAATAACATTTAATTCCAAAATAACAAGATTAGTTCATTATACAACTTATTTATGAAGTTAGTTTTGTATTATTATAAAGTGTAGAATGTTTGTTTTAAACCTAAAAGCACCTCGACAGCTGCAAATTTTTAATTTGTCAAGCTTTCCCAGACTATCATACGACACAAAATATGAACTCTGTCGTTCATTTTTTTAACTTAAGAACTTAAATTGTTTATAATAAATAATAGATTTTTAAAACATTTTTCTTAAAATTCCGTAATAAGTTTGTTAAAATTTTTTATTACTAGCAGTTTCATTATTATAAGTTATCTTAAATTATATTTTTATTTTTATAAATAAAGCCATATGTCATTTTGCTAATTAAGTTAGTTTTATCAGCCGGTTTAGGCTGTTAAAATTTAAGTAGCTATAATTATAGTACATTCTTTAATAAAATCAGTTTTATACTTTTATTTAAAAATAAACTGTAGCGAATTTCTATTTTACGTCACTACACTATTTACATTTTAAATTTAGTAGTACAATACCTGTTGCATTATATTTACAAAGTTTGTTAAAACAAGTGTTTTGTATAGGTTTTTTAATGATATATCTAACTAAAAGGTATATGCAAAACATGCAAGCTATAAAATTAATTATATAGTGACAACTATTTTATAACACTGTTTATCTTATTTAGCTTTGTTTAATTAAAAGTTATTTGAAATAAAAACTTTTACATTTAGATCTTAATATATGTTTTATATATATATTTATTCACAAATAAGGTGTTTGAGTTAACTAATACTACAGTACCTTTTAATTAACTGTATGATAATTTAATTTTAACGACTTATTTATAATTTATTTAACTTTTATTTAGATATTTCATTTATGAGACTTCTCATAAATTTATTGTTCTTCACTAAATGTTTTTTTTAAATACTCAACAATGGGCAACAGTATAAAAAATTGAACTATAAAAAGTCATACAAACGTTTAGAACCATTAAACTTTATGTTTTGTAATAAAACACCGCATTTCACGGTCTCAAACTATCCTTAACTTCCCTATGGGTGATTTATAATAAATAAGCTATAATAAATACATAAACATTCATAAAGTGTTTGTGAGGATGCCACTATGAATTTTAAAACTAATAATCTTTTAAGTTAAACTCTAAATAATGCTAAAATTAATTTTTAATAATTTATTTGTTTACAAAAGATTTGTTTACTTTTTTGCTTTTTTAATAAAATACAGCATTTATAAGTATTTGTAAATTGTTTGCACTTACTAAAAAAGTATGATACTTAATACTTATAAAATATGCTATACAGAATAACTTCGAAAATATAGAATTCATCTGAAACATTTAAAAAATTTAAAACCAATATGTAGTTTATTTTGATTTAACTTAATAGTATATACGTTAGATAACTGATTTTGTTTTTTTAGTATTGAATATTTATAAATACTATTTTTTTTTTTATAATGTCAGAGCTAATTGATATATGTATATTTATATATATATACTTGTAAAGTAACATAGTGTAAAAAATAACTAATTTTCTTAGTAATTGTTACATAAAAATTAAAAATCAATAAAACTTTTATAAAGCCTAAGTTTTTTAAGCTATCAATGTAGT
Source organism: Thalia democratica (assembly GCF_965202585.1). Lineage (NCBI taxonomy): Eukaryota > Metazoa > Chordata > Thaliacea > Salpida > Salpidae > Thalia > Thalia democratica. Next base: position 15,019 of record NW_028140548.1, on the reverse strand, counting down.
TTCAGCTTTAAACAAAATCATTTTTTAGTATGCATTTTACGTTTTGAATACATACGAATAGTAAGTAATTAAAAAAAGTGCGTAACAGGGAAGTTCTACCTTATTTGTAAGATATAGTTTAAAACAAAGTTTTTTTTTCAAGCTTTGAACAAAATGTAATGGTTACCTTTAATAAATGTGCTGAGCGATATTTCACCTTACATTTGTAAAAAAATATTCCTGTAAATATTTGGTTATGAAACTATAATTATTACTTTAAAAGCATAAATTAACCAATAAAAATATAAAACAATTTAATAACAGCTAACAGCCATTAGTTTTGATTTATTGCTGGTATACAGAAATTATACTTTTTCAATTGTTGATTATTTCTATTTTTAGTTATCATTTCACTTGGTCTTCGGCTTTTCATTAAAAAATATTGCTTAAAAGTATTTCTAATGTTGCACTTTAAATTTCTTTTGTTTATATCGCAAACAATAATGCGAATGTTTAGTTTTTGCTTGTTCATTACAGCACAGTGAAATTTGATGCAAATTCAATAAATAAATTGAATGTAAATTTTTTTCTTTAAATCGTAATAATTTTTGCTAATCATTGTTGAAACTTAAGTCATGTACTGTTACCCGAACTCTTTGAAAAATAAAAGGCATTAAAAACACATAAAGTAAAAGAAACCTGCAAGCTTTTTTTGCTAAAATGCATTAAGTATACGATAACTTTATGTGAGCTAAAATTAAATATTAGCTATCATTTTTGTTTTATATTTGTAAGATAAGCGTGTTTGAAAACCAATAACATTTTTAGCATCTTCTGGTTTAAGTTGTTTTGCTCGAAATCGTTCGGGTGTTGATATTAATTTTGCTCTTAAATTAAATTGAGTGACTTATATACATTTAAGCAATTTTTTTCTTTTAAAAAATAAACATATTTATACATAAATAAATCTTTTTTTATTTTTTTATTCTTTCTCAATCTAAAACTACGACTAAGTTTGTGCTATGCTACAAATCTTCTGATGTTTTATAAATAGTTTTTAACAAAACTAATGTAAATTATATTTAACTTTTCATTATACTTAATTTGCAAAAGAAACTTAATAGTTATTAACAATCTAATAAATGTAGCAAAACTATAAGCGGAAAAAAATTACACGCTCAAAGTTTCAGCATTAGGGTTTTTTTTTATATTTTGTGTTGCAAATAAACAAAATATTTCTAATCTTGTAGATTTAAAAGTTTAAAATGAGAGAAATATACCAGTAATTAAGTTCTATAAGTTTTTATAACTATACAAACGTAAATGAATTTAAAAATTAGTAGTAATATTACCTTGAATATTATTTTGTTAATTTATGTATTTTCCAGCTAAATTATATAGGTTCTATTAACTTATGTTTGTATTTAAGTTTAAACTATTACAATGAAAATGGCTATTATAAATCTATAAGAAATTTTTTACAATTAGAATTTTACTTAATTTATTAATCAAGTTAAAGTTAAAAAAAAGTTATAAATCTTCGTACAGCTTTGCTTAAACATAAACTTAATAAAAAACGATAATTGCTAAAGTTTCAGTTAGCAAGTTTCGATAGATAAAGCATTATGATTTTATTTATTCTAAGCTCAAAAGTATTTATTTTGCACCTTAATAATTTGCAACAGATTTCTATGAAGTTGTCTGTAGAAAAAGTAGTAAATAAAAAAGTGCGTTATTATTTTGCGACAATTTTTTACTGACGTCACACCGTAAACACTTGTATCATATTAAAAATTAATAACAAAAACAAATGTTAATTATTTATCAGCGTATCCAAAAAGGCATCGGCTATATTTAAAATCGCGTAATGCGGTACTAATTTAAATAAAATATTTTTAGCTTAGATGTATTATTAAGAATCTGTTATAGATGTAGATAAATGTATAAACTTTTTAATTTTAAACAGTGATTTGTTGATAAAAAGTAAATTAATACAAATCATATTTAAAACTAAAATACTTCGAAATTTATAAAAAAAATATTTTTAATGAACTAAAACTATGTTCTTATCAAATTTTCTTACAGTTTTTAAGCTTTTGTCCAATACATATGTCTTTTAGTTTTCTTGATCTAACCGTTTTTACAAAAGTTTTTAGAAACAATTTGAATACTTCTATTAGTTTATATTGTTAACATTCAGTTATATATAATTAAAAAGATAATTTTTTGTTATTGTAAACAGTTAAGATAACAAAAAATTTCATTATTGTTCTACACAAATTATTAAACTTCTATCATCAAAGTATTTGATGATAGAACTTTAATGATTTGAGTTATTACCCAGTAGTTTGCGACAGAAACAGTTTCAAGTTTATAAAACTTTTCATTTTACTATAAATCTATGTAAAACTGAAACTAAATACTTAATTTTTTAAAAGCTACTTAAACTGAAAAACTTATTTTGAAAAATTAAAATCGATTTAAAAGCTTGCACAACGTACATAACTAAAAATTGTAGTGATGAAAAAAGAATACCATTATACTGATATTTACTAATTTTATCTTGATTAATATTTATTCAGTTCAAGGTATTTTCAATTTTGGTTTTGTATATGCACTTATGTATTTCTTAAATAAAATGTAAAGATTTAAACTTAAAATTATCGTAATAATATTATGTTTTACATTTTCTAATATCATTTACCGACGTTTAAAAAATAATTGGCATTTTAATTAATTACTTATAAAAAACTACTTATGTATACTTTTGTAAAAAAAACATTTGTACAATACTTTAAACATATGAAAAAGTACTGTTAAAGTCCTATTGCTATTTAAACTAAACTGACTTATTAAGTGTTGAAATTTTCTACAACTTGAATCACAAATTATGCACATTTCCAAAAAGCAATCTAATACTAAAATACTTTTTTATATTATTTCAACAAAAATTTTTTTAATAACCACTTTATCGTTATAAGATTTTATAACACAATATCATCGAACCAGTTTAAAACCTTACAAATTTATATAATAAAAAAACATTTCCAGCTGTATGAAAAGCACAAATTATTAAAACTAGATCACATTAATTACTAATAATTAATATATGTCCTTTTAAACTAATATTTAATTTTAAATATAAAAACAATATCGTAGTTTTAGTTTTTTTACTAATCCATTAGCCATTTTGTATGAGCCCTACTTTTATTTAAACTAAAATTTAAAGCTAGCTTTTCATAGTTTTCAAAATCTTTAGTTACCTTAAAAACATATTTAATTGCAAGTATGCTCTCTGTGATGTAATCAAATAAAATCAATCTTAGCTACATATTTAAATTAAATTTTCAGTAAAATATGCAGTTTTAGTAGGGGTATATTTAGCACAAAAAAATTTTAAACCCGAATTATACAAACTAAAAGAAAATATACAACTATCATTTTCTTCAGTACGCACTTTTATTTAAAATTTAGTTGTATTTTTAATCAACTGTAATTGAAATTAAATCTTATGTTATTTTAAAAAATACTTTTAGGTTAAAAATAATATTAATTATTATTGCAGTTATATGTTAAACCTTTTATACATAGTTCATTTTATACACTAAGTTCATAAAAATAAGTAATGCTTATTTAAGTTCTATCATCAAAATATATTTATAATCTTTTGAATATAGTCTAAAGAATTATAAGTATGCTTGTTGTAAAATTTGTTCCGTTGTTCCAATACAAAGCCTCTAATTTGAATTTTATTTTTAAAAAATACTTAAAATCTAAAAAAATTTTAATAATTGTTTGACAAATAATATAATTAAATTATTAAACTTTTACTTCCATTTTAGAATGACCGTCGATTTTTCGATTGAAATAAAAAATTAAATTTAATTAAAAAAATTTAATATTATAAAATTTTTTAAACTAGAAAATTTATAAATAAAACAAATACTTTTAATTAATTTAGCATTATTGGAAAAAAATGTTTTCAACTAAATTAAGACTCATAATCTGATAAAAATGTTTAAGCTTTAAAACAAATCATGATATAAAACAGTTGATTAAGTAAACAAGTTGAATAAGTTTATAAAATGGACAATTACAGTTTTAAAATAGAGACTATTGTGAAGAAGAGGTTAAGTTAACTTAGATAACTAGTTGAAGGTTTTTAAATTTTGGATTTTTAGAGAAGTATTTACTTTTAATTTCGTTTTTAGTTCATTTAATTGTTAATAGCACTTCGTCTAAATTTAATCACATATAATATCTTAAAATGATAAACCGTATTACACGGTTATATAAAAAGGAAAGATATGGTTGATAATTTTAATTAATTTAGTTTTAAATATGAACTTAATTTGTAAGTTAATTATTATGCGTTTATGTATATGACGAACCTTAACTTTCTTATATAATACATTTTTTTAGCTTAAGGAACTTCAATTAGTTTTATTTTTTTTACATCTAAGCAACTATTGTTCAACAGCTGTTTCGTAGAGTATAGTAGTGTTGAAACGTGTAGTAAGAAAACGTTTTTAGCCTTTATATTCGAAAGACTACAACTATTTTTCTGTTTATCAAATCTAAGATCAAATTAGTACAGTTTGTTAATAATAAAATAGTTGTCTTACAAACTAAGCTAGATTTTAACATCTTGTTTTAAACTATGTTATTTATTTTACATACTAATATTTTACGTTTTAGTTTTGTATAGTTGATCAATAATTTATGTCGAAGTTTATTCAAAAGTAAAAAAAAAACATATTAACACAAATCATTTTAATAGTTTAAACATACTTAGTCTCCACGGTCGAACATGTAAATGTGGCCTGCCAGTCAACAATATTGCTAAGTTGTCTTTAATATTGTTATTTCTATTTAGGTCCGTAAATATATTTTTAAAATTTTACTGCTTTGACTTAAAGCTGTAAGAAACCAGATCGACATTCTAGCAGTGTTCTTTCTTCTTTTATAAAATTTCTCCCGATTTACAATAGCAACAAATAAACCAAAATTTTTGTAAGCTAATGTTTTTATTGTAAAAAACTAAACTAAATATAAGTTTTTCTTTACAATGTTTAAAAAAAATGCACATTAGTTAACAAAAATATATTATATTTATAATTTTGGTAACTTTTAAATGTGTAGTTTATAAATTTAAATATTATAGATGTTTCATCACTTAACATTAAAATTAAATGTGCATAAAAACATTTGAAGCATCATATCAGTAAAACATTTTTTTATATTTTTTAATGTTTAAGTTTCAAATATTTTTGAATCAAAATAAAGGTTTTGTGCAAATTAAATTATTTCTTATGCGCACAAATATGTACAGATGCTCATTTACAGATATTAAATTTTTACTTAAATTTACGTACAGTTTAATTTAAACACAGTTTTTTATATAATATTGATGATTTATTGCTATATATTATATTTAAGTGTATACCTAAACATTTTAAACAAAAAACTATTATACGCATAAAAAAAAACAGTCCTTTATTCAGAACAAATTTTCATATCAAATTATATTTTTTTCAAATTAAGTTAATTTTTATACATTATACACTACTACACACATATGATCTTATTTTTAATTACTTATCTAATATTTTTTAATTACAATAGTTAATTTTAGAGGCAAAAGTCGTGACTATAAACAAGAAAAATGTATATAAAATGTACGAAAAATTCATAGAAAAAAATTAATAAATCATAGAAAATGTTTTAATTTATTTTATAGATATAACTAAAAATTTTTATTTTCTTATAATTTTTTTTTTTTTTATGTTTTATGTAGTTTTTTCTTAAAAATATTTTTCCTATGTAATTAAACCAATGTCTTAATTCAAAAAGTTTGAAAAACGTTTTTTTTTTAAATAGTTTTGTGTTACTGTCAAGCCTAAAAAAAAGAGTATAATAACGAAACAAAAAGAAGCTATAAATGTTTTTTTTACGATCACTGTTAGCAGGGTTGCTGAAAAACTTCAAACTTGGCAACTTAGGCTAAAAAACTTAAACTTGAGAAATTTCGAAAGTAACCTCGAATTTATATTATCTTAACATGTAATAAAATGAAAGTTTAATTCACTACAAAAAATCTGTCAAGTAGATAAATACATTTTGTTATTATTATTTTATAATTATAAAAACAAATCTATAGTAAGTTTACAGTATATTTTCAATGTTTTTGTAGTTATTAAGACAGTTTTTACCTTAAACTTAATGTTTATTAAAAATAGACCTAAAAACTTATTTTTTGAAAACCTGAAAAAAATTTATCAAAAACCTGTCTTAGGCAAATTAGTTATATAAACTTTTTTTTAGTTATATGGCAAATTACTAGAATAAATTGAACAAAATCTAACAACTTTCACTAATACTTTATTATAGTTTTTAATTGTTTTTCTAATACTAACTTATCTGCCCATTTAATAGGACAACTTTAATTAAAACATTTTAGTATTCGTGTTAGTGCTTGATTAATATTAATAACAACAAGGTTGCTACACGCTTAGGAATTCTGCAATCATTGATTCTTGAATATTTCAAAACATTCAAATAACAAAATCTAGATAAGTTAAGAAAATAAAATGTTTTATATGAAAACTATTTAGATGTAGACTTTCTATACAAAACAGATTAAAAACGGCTTTATAAACGAAGCAAATCTTTCCAATAAATTTATACAACATTTGTCTCTCAAATTTTATTTTATAATTTTAAAATATTTTTTGTAAAACTAAAAGCTTACATACTGTAAATTTCTATACCAGTGTTGCAAAATATGCAAAAAAAAATTCAGATAAGCTTACTATCGAATTAAAACCTCTCACATAGTCTTATTAAATGAAGTCGTAGAAATCAAAAAAAAAAATTAAACTTATTAAGTTTAAATCTACTTCTAAAATATAGCATAAATATTTTAAGAGTTTATCATAATTATTTATTTTTATTTAAAGTTTTGTTTGTATAATTTATTGAGCATTCTTGTACAAAATGTTGTTGATTTAAAATATCGTCGCATAATTATTTGGAACCCTTTCTTTTAAATACAAGTTGTTGCAAGTTCATGTAAAACTTTATAATTTTAGGTTTTAGCGAACTAAACAGTTTTAGTAGTTTTTTTTTGATATTTTTTTTTATTTTCAGATTGTTTTTTTTAAATGGTTGTACAAAAAAACTCAATGGCATACAAAAACTATTTTTTTATTCAATTTTGAATGCAACTGTCATGAATGAACTAAGACAAATTGAGAATCACTAAATTTAAAATAATGTATAACAAAATAGCAAAAAAAAAAGTTTTTCAATCAAACTGAGTGTAAACTACTTTTAGGCATAAAATTCATTTTAGAGTAATATTAATTTTAGTAGAAAAACTGTCTATAAGAAAATATTAACAGATTTTTTTAAATTATAAAAAAGTTTAAATCTAAGATCTCTATCATTTTTTTCTGGTAATCTAAAAATTTTTAAATAGATATTTAAATAATATTTTAATGCAACTCAGCAATAAACTTACATAAAAACTACTAGAAAACATTTGTTTCCAATCATCTTATACTGCTTACTAAATATTCATACAATCAAATTTTTATAATTATTTTTTGAAAAAAGGAAACTTTTTTGATTATCTCGCTTTATAAGATGATAAGCTTGAACCATTCATTCTAACAGCTCTTAATTATTTACTCTTAATTATTAATGTTGAAAGCTTCAGATTAGTTATGCTCAGACTTTTAGCCCTTTTTTTGTAAACATTTATTTTAGTTTGAATTTGTAAGTTTTTATTTATTAAAGTTTTAGGGAAAAACATATAAACTAATGTTAAGTGTATAAAGCAGCAAAGTATATAGTGTTGTAAAATGTAAAAACTGAAAATAAAGTATAAGTTATAATTAACCAAACATTGAAAAGTACAAATTGCAAATTGTAAAATATATACATATATTTTTTTTAACAGTACGTTTGATTACGAAAAATAAAACTAAAATAAATTCAATCTCGTATATATAACTTTTTTATAGTTATTATATAGTGACGTATGTTGTAAAACACACAAACCTTTGTTGAAAAATGTACATAAATAAGTAGTGATTAGTGTAAAATTATCTTCCTCATTATCTGTAATTTTTAACGGGCTAAACCGGCTGTATTTTATGTAAAAATATATATTCTAAACTACTTCTAACTAAGACTTGCTTACTAATTAAAAGTTAACATTTATTTGACAAGTTTAATAGAAAGTAGTTTATGTTAAGATATATTATTTATCGGTTTCGAATTGTATAGCGTATATATCTAATTAAATAAAAATATAAAGATTCATTGTAGTTCATATTTTTTAAGTTCATTGTTTTCAATACTTAAATTTTTCTAAAAAAATTTAAGTATAAATTTTAAACCATTTTCACCAGAATACATAATTTATAAAACAAGATCTTTTACCAAAACAAACAAGGTATTATTTGTTTAATAATCTGTACATTTTTAGTCAACTTAACATGGAAGTAAGTTTATAATGTTGGTTTATTTAAAGGTTAACAATACTTAAAACGGTTTACCATAACTAAAATTAACTATAAATGTTTTACTTACATGTAATCTCACGACCTATTAATTGTGAACATTCAATTAACAGTTACTTTAGTGTTACCCTGTTTTAATTCAGCAAGTTAGACAACAATTTAAAACTACCCAATCTGGCTTTAAGACATAAACATTTTAAACAACAGTAATATTTAATAAATAAAACTAGTATATTTAGTATAGGGTACAGGAGTATAAAATTTTTAGTTGTTTGAAATATTTTTACAGATTTTTGAATTTTTTTTCCAAAAAACAATATTTTAGTTTTATTTTAAATAATTATTTTAATTTATTTTGACTTTTACAGGAACTTAGTACAGTTTTAATTTAGTTATGCATTAGAAATGAGCAAAATAAAATAAAATTTGTATATTTATAAACGTTAGTGGCAAGTTGTTTATGACGACAATAAGTCTTTTAAAATTATATTTTAAAATTTAATTTGTTTTTGAGAATTGTTAAAGTGCTTTCAGGTCTTGCTTAGCAGCTATTTCTTAAAAAGATAGAGTGTAAGTGTTTATGATATTGAACAAAAACATTTAAAACGTAATTAATGTAACAACTAAAACAGTACCAGTAGTATTTAAGAAAAACTTTTAGTCTATATCACTTATTATCACACAAGAACCTTTATTATTTTTGATGTATTACATTAAGTATAGTTTAAAGGTAAATAAAGAAGTTTTTTTTTAATCAATTTAAATGTTTTAAATGAAACTTTTTAACAAGGTTACATTTAAAATTGATAATTTTATAAAAATTAACCTAAAGCTAGTAGAGTTTATTAATTTATATTATTTGTAAAAGTTGTTGATTGTTGATTTATTTCACTCATGTTTGTAAGTATACTAAACAAACATTAAAACATTATTACTTCAAAATTTTTTAATGGCTTACCTATAGTTTTCAAAAAAAATAAATATTTAGTATACTTATTACAACTTGGAAACTGATGAGTTACTTGTAAATGACTGCAATAAATTGCGAATTAAACCAATGTCAATAGTCAAGTTATAGACTAAAGACTGAAAGAAAATTAAAAATAATTTTTGAAACCGAAGCAGACAAAGCAATAAGAAGCAAAATTATTTAACTGATGTTTAATTGCTTGTTTTTTTTGTCGCAAAAAAGCGTTTGTCATTAAATTTTAGTCCTCTTTGTACAATACACAGAGCCGATATCGTCAGATAACGAGTCTATTGTAATTGTTAAATTCATACCGTGGCTATAAAATTATTTTCTTTTTAATGTTTCTAATAATTATATAAATTTTGTAAAGCATGTTAAGTAAAAAAATTGTTACAAAAAAATACCTGAAACTTTTATAACACTTAATTATAGTTTTTTAGCGAGTTAAATCAGTAATCTTTAACTTAAACTTTGGCTAATATTTTATAATTTATAATTAAAAAAAGTGCTTTCTGGGTAATCAGATTACAACACTTTTTTAAGCTACTTTAATTTATATAGTACAATTTTTATAATTGTAGAGATAATAGCTTTAGACAAATCAACAAGCAATGTAGAAATAGAAAAATAAAAAAAGAACTACATAAATTTGCTAAATCAATAAAAATAAAAATAATCATCGAAAACCCATCGTTTCAAATAAACTTCCTTGACCTAAACTTAAATCTAAAAACACAGCTTCTTCCCATGCAAAAAACCAAACAACAGAATCAATTATGTAAATGCAAATTCTAACCATCCACCAGCAATTATTAAACAAATCCCAAAGATGATGGAAAATAGATTAGCCAAAAATTCAAGCAGCAAAAAACTATTTGACAGTATAAAAAAAGAATATAATGAAGCGTTAAAACTAAATGGATACAGTCATGACATAAATTATACAAAAATAACCAATGAAACAACTGTGAAAAAGAGAAAAAGAAAAAGAAAATGTATATGGTTCAACCCACCGTTTTGCTGTTCAGTGAAAACAAATGTGGGAAACAAATTCTTAAAAATAATAAAGAAGCATTTTAGCAAAGAAAGCAAACTAAATAAATATGTCAACAGCAACTGCATAAAGCTAAGTTACAGCTGTATGCCAATTATCGAAATGACAACCAAAAGCCACAACAAAAAACTGTTGAATAAAGAAAAAATCACAAATGAGACGTGCAATTGCAGGGACAAAAATAAATGCCCCCTGAAAGGTGGCAATTGTAGAACTGAAAACGTCATATATGAAGCTTCAGTAAGCGCAAAAAACGAAACCAAAACATATATTGGAATAACAGCAAACCAATTAAAGAAAAGAATTTCAACGCACAATACAACAATCAATTGCAAACCTGATAACAGAAACTACAATAAATACGTTAATTCAACAGAACTATCAAAAAAACTAATTCACAAATTAAAAAACGAAAGAGAGGATTACAAATTAAATTGGAAGATCCTAGAAAAAGTAAACAAACACCAACCAGGAAAAACAACATGCAAGCTTTGCTTGAAAGAAGCCCTCAAGATATTACAAGCAAGTAACAACTGTATCAACAAAAAATCCGAACTTATGGGCAGTTGCAGACATAGGAACAAATTTCTGTTGATGAATTGGAAGCAAGCAATTAGCTAGCATAACAAATGTTTAAATTAGGGTTTTGAATTTTGAGTTTTATTTGTTGTTTTTTTATTATTTTGTTTCGTTAAATGTTAAATATTCCGTTTCAACTTAAATTCATGCGTTGTGTTTAACCATTACTAGTTAATATGTTGCTTTTTAATGTTTTGTTTTATTTCGAAGTATATTAAGAATTGAAGCCAATCCTTTTGCCAAAACCTTTAACTATAATCAAACATTCTGATATTTTTATTATAATTACAATACAATATATTTTTCTAATTGCTAACTTAATCTAATCAAAATAATTAACAAAAAGCAATTCTACTTTGTCTCTTTTTTTTCTCTCTCTTTTTACTTTCATTTACTTTCTTTTTACGCATGAATAGTTATTTTGTATTTATTAATAGTTGCCTAAAACTCGCTTATTCTTATTTTGTTGAAGCCTGAAGAGATTGACTATATGTCTTTCGAAACAGCTGTTGTTAAACAAAATAAACTATAGCACTCTATTTGTATAGTACAATTTTTAACAACAATTATATATTTTTAAATCTCTTAAGTTGATTCCACACTTTTTTTATTTGTTTAATAAGAAAACTAAATCTATTAGAGTAATAAACGCTTCAAAAAGATCTGCTATTGCGGAACACTTAGTAATTAACCTTGATGTGCTAGTAATTATAATAAAAAAAGATTTAAAATTATTAGAAGTTGTTTTCACATTTCAGATTTAATTAAACTTGAAGCTATTTGTATTTTGTTAAGAAAACCTAAGTTGTGTAAACAAAAAGATTTTGATTATACTGTTTCGTTGTTTTCTTAAATTGTTTTATAAGTTGTTGCTCTGTATTATTATTTTTTAGTAGCATTGTAGTTAGTAGTACTTATGTATTGTTAAATACTTTTTGCTTTATTATTATTAATTACGTTGATTGCATTTTCACTATATAAGCGAGATTTGAAATTTAATTTTTATTGCTTAGTATACAACTGACGAAAGAAACATGAAATATATTTTGTTCTGAAAAATTGAGTCTTATTTATATTGTTTGAAAGTACTTATTTCAGTGTCAAGCAATACAAAAAAGTGAAATAAGACTTTGTCACTAAAAGTCAATGTCTACCTATAATTTTTTAGATATTGTTTACTAACTGTTTATTTTAATATATATGAAAAATATCCTTGGGTATATCAAACTCTTATTTTTTCACGAACAAAACTTTTTTTTGGTAGTAAATATTTATGCATTTTATTTTTAATTTTTGCTTAAAAATTTGTGGTCTCTAGCTCAAAAAATAAGGTAAATATAATTTTTAATATGTTTGTAAATTATTTTTAACATTATATATTTATATTATTCTAACATTAAGCTACATGAGCTTGGATTTCCAAGACAGCTTAGAGGTAAAAGTAAATGTTGGAACCTTCTATAAGAGTATTAAATTAAATCTTTAACTAGTAAGCACCAGTCAATTTTAGAACTTTAAGATTGGTAAATAACTACAAAGTATTATTTTACTTTTAGTTATTTGAGATTAATTATTTTGTAATAAAAGACCTTTTATAATGAGCTTAATAATTTAGAACTAATTAATTCTTTTCACTATATACAAACTTGATAAAGTACTTAAAAACTAGTTATACATTTATGACTTCATTGAGCAATAGCTAACATTGTAAAGTTGAGTTTATCTATATATATATATTTATATTCAAATAACATAAATTACATAAACAGGTGTTTGTTTACTTGCCTAGATTTTGACAATTTTAAATTGGATCTTAAGATTATTTTGTTGGTAGTTAGTCTTAAGATATTTTTGGTTAACTCCCTTATTTGAAGATAAGTAAATTTAAAGTTAACAACTATGAACAGTTTAATTGTAAAATACGATTTATTTCTTTTAAAGAAGTTACATTATGCCCCAATTAATTTTGCTAGCTTGTATCAAAAGTGTTCGTAAAATTACAGCAGGTTTAAACAAGGGCTTCTTATTATCTATTTTAACGTTTGTACTTTACTTGGTGGTTATTATATTATTTTTATATTATTATATTATTTTTATATTATTATACTTTATACACACAAATAGCTTAATAAGCAACGTTTAAATAATAATTGATTTACACTCAATAACTAAATTTTTTATTAATAAATGCAAGTTAATGGTTTTTTATAATAAATTATCTAAAATGTTAATATAAAAATTAAGCAAAGTTTGCCAACTAAAACATATTTTTTTTAAACATTTTCTTGAGACTTTAATATTTTAATTATACCTTACCAAACTTTGATAAAAACGGTAATTGTTTTTCACAGTCTTTTTATTAAACTTACAAAGAAAAAAAAAGATTTTTTTTTGTGTATTTTTCGATACAAGTTATTAGTGAAGTTTACAACTTTATAGAAAAATACAAATAAATTCGCGAGTACCTGCATGTTAAATACTTTAGTATCATTAAAATTTTATCTAAATAAAAACTATATTTCGGAAAAATATTTAGATGGTATCATTTTCGGAAATATTTTCGAAACTCAACTTATTTTATGTTTTAAAAACCTTAACCAAGCACATTTGTTTGTAAATTTATATAAATATTGTTTACAACATTATAAATGTTAAATTAAAAGCTATAAGTTAAGTCTTAACCATATAAAAAATGTTTAACCGAAAAAATTTTTGCAACTAAACAAAATTATGTATGAAGTAGATCACGTTATCTTATTTATATATTTAGAAATACCAAGTATTTCCAACTACTTTGCACTAAATTTTTTTAATTTGAAGATTTTCAAAATAAAAGTATTCAGTTTTGATTAGTTAAGTCTTTTTTAACTTAATTTTTTCTCGCATATTGAGTAGCACATCTTTTAAATTATAAAAAAAGGTGTTTGAAGTTACTGCATCTTGCATTTATCTAGTTTTAAAGCTTCAAAAATGCAACAAGTTTTTCAACCTTATATAAGTCGTTAAATCTGTTTCTAAAATGGACTTTTTCAAACATCATACTACTTAATGGTTTTATTTTAAGATTAATCACGTTCGATTTTTTCAGAAAGTTTAGGACCAAAAGTATGGTACTTTGTTAACAGCATGTTAAATTTGTTTTATATATTTTTGCTTCCAATTTGATAAAATTTCAAAAACTATCTCGTAGATGTTTTTTAAGTATTACTATTTTTCTGTTTAAATAATCATAAAGACGTATTTTCCTTATTGATACCTTTGTCTACAACATTCAGAGGTATTTAACTTTAAACTTGTTTTTTTTTTATAATTTGAAAAGTTATAACGTTTAAGTATAAGTAATCTAATTAAGTTTAAAAAACATTAAAGCCTACTCACTTAGCAAAAAAAAAAACATTTTCGCTTTTGTTTTTCTGTTATAGTATAGTAAATTCAAAAATAAACCATGTTATAGTAGTAGAAGTAAATCACATTTTTAATTTTAGTAATTAAGATCCCTAACAGAAAGAAACACTGATTTTTAGTGTAAATCTAATATAAACAAGTTTTAAAACTGATTAAGAGTTCGTACTTTCTAAACAAAAGTTTTATATACAAAATTGTTGTGATCTCTAGCTCAAAAAGTTGAAAGGTAAAAGAGTTTTGGTTAACTTTAGCTAGTTTTTAAATATCAAAAAAATTAACAATAATGATCTGCTGTCGATTGATTAATAACGATTCTTGTTAACAAACTAGGTATAGATCTTATATAAGATTATTTCAATATTTTTTATTGATATTAATACATTTAACATATTATGACTCATGCAATAAGCTTGGACGTATTAGACAATTTAAAGTTTTAAAAAACTAATTTTCTGATCCCCCTAGTTTAGCTTTAAATATATTATTTAACAAAACTGATAAAAA